>NW_028319674.1:260000-367500 GCF_062004578.1 Staurois parvus | reverse complement strand
GTCCCCCCCCCATATCAGGGTCCCCATCAGAGTGCCCCCTTACATCAAAGTCCCCATCAGAGTGCTCCCTTACATCAGGGTCCCCATCAGAGTGCCCCCTTACATCAGATGTCCCAATCAGAGTCCCCCCCCATATCAGGGTCCCCATCAGAGTGCCCCCTTAGAACAGATTTCCTGATCAGAGTGCCTCCTTACATCAACTGTCTGCATCAGACTGGCTCATGGATCAGTGGATGCACTCTCAGAGATTTGGGGGTGGGGCACAACTAAAATGGGGGGGGACACAGCCCACCCCAGCACCCCCGTAGATCCGGCCCTGTTCTTCTTACCCATTACTAACTGTTCCTGCTTTCTGCAACCCCATCTCTGCAGGAGACGTCAATGAACCTTACAGAAGGTGGACAGACTCATTTCTTTCCCTGGAACGGGGTCTCCAAACTTTTCAACCAAAGGGCCAATATACTGTCCTTCAGACTTTAGGAGGGCCGGATTAGGGCCAGTGAGGATACAAAATGTCCTGTCCCCAGGGCCCCAGCATCAGCGAGAACAAACATGGCCTCAGGGTTGGTGGTCAGTAGGAGGAGGAGGAGTTCCCCATCATTGGTATTAGTGGGAAGAATGGTACACCATCATTGGTTCCATGGGAAGAAGTACTACCCCAATGTTGGCCTCAGTTGGAAGAATAGTGCCCCAAGGGCCGAATAAAAGGGTAGCAAAGGGCCACATCCGGCCCTCGGGCCGCAGTTTGGAGACCCCCTACCCTGGAACACAGTCTCACTTCAGGGCTGCCAGAAAACAACAAGAACAAGGCAGACCTTGCTGACTACTGGGTGAGATGAGACGTTCCATGGAGCGAGGGAGAGTTTTTGCGTCACCAAATTTTGGTAAAATCTACAACCCTTGGTGAGATGACGGTGGCTTTTGGTGGTTCTTAAGGCTGCGATGGGCTGGGAATGGCACCGCGGAGTCACTCATGAGTCCTTTCAAGTCAATCACACCCTTTCTAAACCACAGATGCTCCTTTAACCCGTTTACAACCACCCAGCACATACAGTCAGGTCCATAAATATTGGGACATGGACACAATTCTAACATTTTTGGCTCTATACACCACCACAATGGATTTGAAATGAAACCAACAAGATGTGCTTTAACTGCAGACTGTCAGCTTTAATTTGAGGGTATTTACATCCAAATCAGGTGAACGGTGTAGGAATGACAACAGTTTGCATATGTGCCTCCCACTCGTTAAGGGACCAAAAGTAATGGGACAATTGGCTTCTCAACTGTTCCATGGCCAGGTGTGTGTTATTCCCTCATTATCCCAATTACAATGAGCAGATAAAAGGTCCAGAGTTCATTTCAAGTGTGCTATTTGCATTTGGAATCTGTTGCTGTCAACTCTCAAGATGAGATCCAAAGAGCTGTCACTATCAGTGAAGCCATCATTAGGCTGAAAAAACAAAACAAACCCATCAGAGAGATAGCAAAAACATTAGGCGTGGCCAAAACAACTGTTTGGAACATTCTTAAAAAGAAGGAACGCACCGGTGAGCTCAGCAACACCAAAAGACCCGGAAGACCACGGAAAACAACTGTGGTGGATGACCGAAGAATTCTTTCCCTGGTGAAGAAAACACCCTTCACAACAGTTGGCAGATCAAGAACACTCTCCAGGAGGTAGGTGTATGTGTGTCAAAGTCACCAATCAAGAGAAGACTTCACCAGAGTGAATACAGAGGGTTCACCACAAGATGGAAACCATTGGTGAGCCTCAAACACAGGAAGGCCAGATTAGAGTTTGCCAAACGACATGTAAAAAAGCCTTCACAGTTCTGGAACAACATCCTATGGAGAGATGAGACCGACATCAACTTGTACCAGAGTGATGGGAAGAGAAGAGTATGGAGAAGGAACTGCTCATGGTCCTCAGCATACCACCTCATCAGTGATCATGGTGGTGGTAGTGTCATGGCGTGGGCATGTATGGCTGCCAATGGAACTGCTTCTCTTGTATTTATTGATGATGTGACGGCTGACAGAAGCAGCCGGATGAATTGTGAAGTGTTTCGGGAATATTATCGGCTCATATTCAGCCAAATGCTTCACAACTCATTGGACGCTTCACAGTGCAGATGGACAATGACCCAAAGCAGACTGCAAAAGCAACCAAAGAAGTGGAATGTTCTGCAATGGCCAAGTCCATCACCTGACCTGAATCCGATTGAGCATTTCACTTGCTGAAGACAAAACTGAGGGGAAAATGCCCCAAGAACAAGCAGGAACTGAAGACAGTTGCAGTAGAGGCCTGGCAGAGCATCACCAGGGATGACACCCAGCGTCTGGGGATGTCTATGCGTTCCACACTTCAGGCTGTCATTGACTGCAAAGGATTTGCAACCAAGTATTAAAAAGTGAAAGTTTGATTTATGATTATTTTTCTGTCCCATTACTTTTGGTCCCTTAACAAGTGGGAGGCACATATGCAAACTGTTGTAATTCCTACACCGTTCACCTGATTTGGATGTAAATACCCTCAAATTAGAGCTGACAGTCTGCAGTTAAAGCACATCTTGTTCCTTTCATTTCAAATCCATTGTGGTGTATAGAGCCAAAAATGTTAGAATTGTGTCCATGTCCCAATATTTATGGCCCTGACTGTATGTGTGGCGGCAAAAGGGCGGGCTTTGACACCCACACGCCACACACGTGTGTTGCTGGTTGGCCGAGGTTTATGTGCTGGGAGCGCGCTCACTGTGCGCTGCCGAAGACGGCTCTCTGTCCGGGCTAAAGATCAGTAGCCGGCAGGGCTGGCTTCCGATCATGTGATCACTGTGGCAGTGGTCACATGATCGCCGATCCTACATACCCCCTGGGCAATCCAAACGATTTCTGCGGGGGATGCCAGTGTAGACAGGGAGGGTTTAACTTTACCTGTTTAATGCACTTTTATCTTTTTTTTTTTTTTTTACAATCGCAACTTTATTTTAAGGTTCCATTAACACTTGTGCGACTTCAAAGTTGTGCGATTTCCATTGTGACTTTAATGCAACTTTGGCTTTGACTGTTGCACAAATGTCGCATTGACAACATTAAACCCACCACAGTGACATCAGTCTGTAGATGCAGCAATGCATGCTGGTTATACGCACTGTGGAATCTGAGGGTTAATCCTCTGCATTGTGTAAAAACGCTGTTTGATCCTGTCTTCTCTGAAACTCTCCTTCTTCCAGTGCTCTCCTCTTATCTCCTGATAAGAGATATCGTGTGGAGACACTCTGCACATGCCCAGTTTGAGGTGTATTCCTAGAGGGTTTTTTTTTTCTTGGGAGACTACATGTGATCGGAACAGGGCCAATCAGCACTGTCAGGGGTTCTGCATCCTCCTAGAGCAGAAAGAAAACTCTTCCTTCAAGCTTTAACCAGTGCTCTGCTGGACACTGATAGAAGTCACAAGACTGCTCTATACTGCTGATGAGAAAAGAGATTAAATTATATTTACTAAAATAATTGCATTTCCATGTTCTGTGTACTGTGGGAGAGCGGATATAGTGAATGCGGGGTCCGGGGAGAGCGGATATAGTGAATGCGGGGTCCCGGGGAGAGCGGATATAGTGAATGCGGGGTCCGGGGAGAGCGGATATAGTGAATGCAGGGTCCAGGGGGAGACCAGATATAGTGAATGCGGGGTCCGGGGAGAGCGGATATAGTGAATGCAGGGTCCAGGGGAAGACCAGATATAGTGAATGCAGGGTCCGGGGAGAGCGGATATAGTGAATGCGGGGTCCGGGGAGAGCGGATATAGTGAATGCGGGGTCTGGGGAGGGCAAGTATAGTGAATGCGGGGTCCGGGGAGAGCGGATATAGTGAATGCAGGGTCCGGGGAGGGCAAGTATAGTGAATGCAGGGTCTGGGGAGAGCGGATATAGCGAATGCGGGGTCCGGGGAGACCAGATATAGGGAATGCGGGGTCCGGGGAGACCAGACATAGGGAATGCGGGGTCCGGGGAGAGCGGATATAGTGAATGCGGGGTCCGGGGAGACCAGATATAAAGAATGCGGGGTCCGGGGAGAGCAGATATAGTGAATGCGGGGTCCGGGGAGAGCGGATATAGTGAATGCGGGGTCCGGGGAGAGCGGATATAGTGAATGCGGGGTCCGGGGAGAGCGGATATAGTGAATGCGGGGTCCGGGGAGAGCGAATATAGTGAATGCGGGGTCCGGGGATAGATAAATAGATAGATAGAGAATTCCGGTCTATAGGCTCTTATCCTGAGACGGTTAAACGTCTCTCCTCATTAACAAACCGCCATGGAAATGTTATTCCACCTCTAATGACCCCGGATGGGGCAGCAGTGGGCCAATTACATCCTGCATCTCTGCAGCCTCAGTAATAGAGACTCACCAGCCATTAAACAACCACATAGTTAGAAGTGATTTAAAAGTCAAATGAAAGGAGAGTTGCAGACAGATTGTAAGTATTGAGAGGAAAAGAGAGGGGGAGGGAGAGAGAACTGTTCACCAGTCCCTGCAGAGAGACTACAAACCGGCCCCTTACCTGGAGGGGCTACAAGACCCCAAAGACAGACAGACCTGATCCTGCACAGACTGAGCGTCCGCAGCCTGGGGAGCCAATCAGGATGGCACAGACAGACCTACAACCCCAAGGAGAGTAGATTGTGCCAGTGGTGTGATCAGGGGGCTCCTGGAGGACGAGGACCACTTCCTGCTCCGGGACCCCAAGTACTCATCAGTGAGGGACACTCATTTCCAGAGACTCTCCCCCCTCATCCCGGACTTCACCGGAAACGGCAAATTCTAATCGGGAGAAGAGGAGCCAATGGGGAAAATAGCTGCACAATATGTGACCGCGTACCACAGACTGAGGGATATGAGACACCCCCTTTATATTACTCCTTACCCCCCAAAATGTCCTAGAGACCCCCCCCCCTTCCCGTTAAACTCAACTGATTTGGCAAAGCTAAACATGTATTTGGTCCTGCCAATAAAGCTTATTTGGGAGAAAAAGAGAGAGAGGGAAGAGAGAGGGAAGAGAGAGGGGGGAGAGAGGGGGGAGAGAGGGGGGAGAGAGGGAAGAGAGAGGGGGAGAGAGGGAAGAGAGAGAAGAGAGGGTGAAGAGAGGGGAAGGGAGGGAAGAGAGAGAGAGGGGGGGGGGGGGAAGAGGGGGAGAAGAGAGAGAGGGGGGAGAGAGGGAAGAGAGAGGGGGGAGAGAGGAGAGAGAGGGGGGAGAGAGAGTGAAAAGAGGGAAGAGAGGGTGAAGAGAGGGGAAGGGAGGGAAGAGAGAGAGAGGGGGGGGAAGAGGGGGAGAAGAGAGAGGGAGAGGGGGGAAGAGAGAGAAGGAGAGAGAGGAGAGAGAGAGAGGGAGAGGGGGGAAGAGGGGAGAAGAGAGAGAGAGGGAGAGGGGGGAAGAGAGAGAAGGAGAGAGAGGAGAGAGAGGGAAGAGAGAGAGGAGAGAGGGGGGAAGAGGGGGGGGAGGGAAGAGAGAGAGGAGAGAGAGAGGGAAGAGAGGGCGGAAGAGAGAGAGGAGAGAGGGGGGGAAGAGGGGGAGAGAGGGAAGAGAGAGAGGAGAGGAGAGAGAGAGGGAGAGGGGGGAAGAGAGAGAAGGAGAGAGAGGAGAGAGAGAGAGAGAAGGAGAGAGAGGAGAGAGAGGGAAGAGAGGGGAAGAGGAGGGGGAAGAGAGAGAGGAGAGAGGGGGGGGAGAGAGGGAAGAGAGAGAGGAGAGAGAGAGGGAAGAGAGGGGAAGGAGAGGGCGGAAGAGAGAGAGAGAGGAGAGACGGGGAAAGAGGGGGGAGAGAGGGAGAGAGAGAGAGAGAGAGAGAGAGAGAGGGGAGAGAGAGGGAAGAGAGGGGAAGAGATGGGGAAGAGAGAGAGGAGAGAGACGGGGAAGAGGGGGGGAGGAGAGGAGAGAGAGAGGGAAGAGAGAGAGGAGAGAGAGAGGGAAGAGAGGGGGGGAGAGGGAAGAGAGAGAGGAGAGAGAGGGAAGAGAGAGGGAAGAGAGAGAGGGGAGAGAGAGAAGGAGAGAGAGAGGGAGAGAAGAGAGAGAGGAGAGAAGGAGAGAGGAGAGAGAAGGAGAGAGAGAGGGAAGAGGGAGAAAGGGGAGGAGAGGGGGGAGAGAGAGGGGGAGGGGGAGAGAGGAGAGAGAAGGAGAGAGGGAATTGAGAGGGAAGAGAGAGAGAGAAGGAGGGAGAGATGGAGAGGGGGGGGAGAGAGCGGCAAAGAGAAGAGAGGAGACAGAAGACAGAAGAGAAGAGAATGTTGCTGGCTGGCATAATGTATGCTTTTCAGAAAGAAGAAAAGAGAGAAGAGGAAAAAGAGAAAGAGAAGCAAAAAAAAAGAAAGAAAGAAAGAGAGAAGAAGTAGAAAGAAAAAAATGAGAAAGAAAGGAGAAAAAATAGAGAGAAAGACCCCTTTGCTTTCTGTCCCCACACGCTTCTGATGGAGACTACAAGTGGCCATTCAGCACACATGACACAGACATGGAACACTGTTGTCACCATCAGGAGATGAAAATGTTAAGAACAGGATTTTATTTGACATACATGTCAGTGGTTTATACAACGCAGGGCTCAGACCACACGGAATATCCTCCAGTTAGAGTTCAGAGGCCGGTGTCCCGGCATTCACGGCGCAGCCACAGAGCTTACAATCTTTTCCCACAATCCGGTTCTTTTATCTTCGCAGAGACTCTGCATTAATAACTGCACAATCAGCTTGCAATCGCATGTTATAGGCTGCAGAGCTTCTTCATACATACACACAAGATTGCGACCGACCGACTCATCGTTGTTCTCGCTGCCATTGAGAACCTTTGTGTAGAATTGTACAATCACGCCACACATTTACATAGTCGGGTTGAAAAAAAGACACAAATCCATTTAGTTCATACAATAGCGCCAGCACTACATGATTGGATGATGCATTTTGCAGCACGTTTAGTCAATGTTTTTTTACAGTTTCATCGAAACGTTATCCGTTGGATCAGGGGCGGACTGACAACTCATGGGGCCCCCGGGCAATAGGGGATCGCGGGGCCCCTGTTTCCTTGCCCAAACTCAAAAAAGCCTATTAAAAAGGTACCAGAGGCATCTCATGGGGCCCCCTACTGACCCCGGGCCCTCGGGCAGTGCCCGAGTTTCCAAATGGTCTGTCCGCCCCTGCATTGGATTGGATTGTGTGCAACTCGAGACTTCTGTACAATTCACGCTAAGCACCACAGATTGTACCGTCTCAATGGGGGACATTCGTTAAAACTGGAGCGCGCAGAATCTGCTGCAGCTGAGCACGGGAGCCAATCAACATTTACCTTCAGCTTGTTCAATGAAGCTTTAACAATAAAACCTGGAAGCTGATTGGCTCCCATGCGCAACTGCACCAGATTCCTCAACATGCAGTGTGTATGGTCAGGTTGATCAATACCGAAGGCAACTTTTGCTTTGAGTGGATGTCGTTTCCCCCCCTAATCTTCACATCCCGCAGTGGCATGATTGTTCTGAGGGAAAAAGCCAACATCAGAGGATGAGTTACAGAGATTTCACCCTGGAATAAGTTCTACCATACGATAAATCCCCCTCTGAAAAAAATCCAAAATTTAAAAAATTGTGCCCCGTGTGATGTTCATCTCTTCATTCTGTTCCCGGTATATTTTGTACAATCTTTGAGGAAAAAAAAAAAAATTGCACCTAAATATGATGTCAAGTCTGACATTCAATGCAATTTACTAAACGGGAGGTCTGGTGGGCTCTTTACACATCTTTGATCCCCCATGACCCCCCCATTGCTGCGCCTAGACTTTATTAAAGTGTAAAGTATCAACAGTACAGCGAATTGCACACATTTGACATACGTGTTCTCGATGTATGTTCTCACAGTTATCGGGGTCGTTAGAATTATCAGTAAATGGAATAAAGATCTGCACACTACTGTTACCGCCGCTGATCATCAGCCAATGAGGAGAGATTTCGGGTACCTAAACCCCCACATAGTGTATGCTACCTGCTAATACAGTCATTGAAAATATGTTTCCTCTCAATATCGGAAAACAGTCCTCAATCTCGGGATGGGAGACCCCAATAGATGCAATCATTGAATTTCTATAGAGTGAGCACCTCACAACCCCAGACTGCTCCTCCCATAAAGTGTTCAATATATATAGAAGGACTATAGTCCAATAAATATCCGAATATGTCAGATCACATCAATGATAATACAGCGAGAGGATTTGTTACATTGTTATTTTCAATAAGTATCCTAAAGAAGCCATGGATGTACATGGGGGGTGTCTGAGCCCCATCATTTGATCCACGATTGCAGCGCAGATGACGCGGTGGTCTCGTCTCCCTGCAGTTTGGAATCACTCGGGATGGGGGACCCCAATAGGTGCAATCATTGAATATCTATAAAGCAAGGACAAAACAACCCCAGACTGCTCCTCCCATAAAGTGTTCAACATATATAGAATGACTATGGTCCAATAAATAAATATCCAAGTGTGTCAGATTCAGGGGTGGACTGACCATTTGGAAACTCGGGCACTGCCCGAGGGCCCGGGGTCAGTAGCGGGCCCCATGAGATGCCCCTGGTACCTTTTTCATAGGCTTTTTTGAGTGTGGGCAAGGACACAGGGGCCCCATGATCCCCTATTGGCCGGGGGCCCCATGAGTTGTCAGTCCGCCCCTGGTCAGATCACATCAAGGATAATACAGCGACAGGATTTGTTACATTGTTATTTCCAATCTGTATCCTAAAGAAGCCATGGATGTACATGGGGGTGTCTGTGCAGGGTGGAGCCCCATCAATCTCAGGATGGGGGACCCCAATAGATGCAATCATTGAATATCTATAGAGTGAGCACCTCACAACCCCAGACTGCTCCTCCCATAAAGTGTTCAACATATAAAGAATGACTATGGTCCAATAAATACCCGAATATGTCCGATCACATCAAGGATAATACAGCGAGAGGATTTGTTACATTGTTATCTCCAACCTGTATCCTAAAGAAGCCATGGATGTACCTGGGGGGGTCTGAGCCCCATCATTTGATCCACGATTGCAGCGCAGATGACGCGGCGGTCTCCTCTCCCTGCAGTCTGGAATCAATCTGGATGGGGGACCCCAATAGATGCAATCATTGAATATCTATAGCGTGAGCAACTCACAACCCCAGACTCCTCCCATAAAGTGTTCAACACATATAGAATGGTCCAATAAATATCCGAATATGTCAGATCACACCAAGGATAATACAGTGAGAGGATTTGTTACATTGTTATTTCCAACCTGTATCCTAAAGAACCCATGGATGTACATGGGGGTGTCTGGGCAGGGTGGAGCCCCATCAATCTCAGGATGGGGGACCCCAATAGATGCAATCATTGAATATCTATAGAGTGAGCACCTCACAACCCCAGACTGCTCCTCCCATAAAGTGTTCAACATATAAAGAATGACTATGGTCCAATAAATACCCGAATATGTCCGATCACATCAAGGATAATACAGCGAGAGGATTTGTTCCATTGTTATCTCCAACCTGTATCCTAAAGAAGCCATGGATGTACATGGGGGTGCCTGAGCCCCATCATTTGATCCACGATTGCAGCGCAGATGACACGGCGGTCTCGTCTCCCTGCAGTTTGGAATCAGTCAGGATGGGGGACCCCAATAGATGCAATCATTGAATATCTATAAAGCAAGGACAAAACAACCCCAGACTGCTCCTCCCATAAAGTGTTCAACATATATACAAGGACTATGGTCCAATAAATATCCAAATATGTCAGATCACACCAAGGATAATACAGCGAGAGGATTTGTTACATTGTTATTTTCAATAAGTATCCTAAAGAACCCATGGATGTACATGGGGGTGTCTGGGCAGGGTGGAGCCCCATCAATCTCAGGATGGGGGACCCCAATAGATGCAATCATTGAATATCTATAGAGTGAGCACAACACAACCCCAGACTGCTCCTCCCATAAAGTGTTCAATATATAGAATGACTATGGTCCAATAAATACCCGAATATAACAGGTCACATCAAGGATAATACAGCGAGAGGATTTGTTACATTGTTATCTCCAACCTGTATCCTAAAGAAGCCATGGATGTACATGGGGGTGCCTGAGCCCCATCATTTGATCCACGATTGCAGCGCAGATGACGCGGCGGTCTCGTCTTCCTGCAGTCTGGCATCACTCGGGATGGGGGACCCCAATAGATGCAATCATTCAAGATATATAGAGTAAGCACCTCACCAGGGGCGGACTGACCATTTGAGCACTCGAGCACTACCCAAGGGCCCAGGGTCAGTAGGGGGCCCCATGAAATGCCCCGGGTACCTTTTACAAGGCTTTTTTGGGTGTGCTTTGAGTTTGGGCAAGAAAACAGGGGCCCCATGATCCCCTATTGCCCGGGGGCCCCATGAGCTGTCAGTCCGCCCCTGCACCTCACAACCCAAAATAGCAAGAAACAAGAAAATTCTACACATGGCAGCACACAGTGCTGTTCACACTGAAGCGTTAGTGGCAAAATTGATGCCTCATGTCAAGTCAGGAGGAGTTGAAGCTTCCCATTCAAGTCTATGGTGATGCCCCTTAAACACCTGGCAGGTGTTTTCGGGGCGTTTGCGGGGTGTTAATACCATTAAACGTCATTATAGGCATTTGTGGTGCGGTTCTAATGCTTGCCAAACGCCTCAAAAATGCACATAGGGCATTTGAAGAGCATCTGGAGAGCGTTTGAGGAGCGTTAAAAATGCTTCCCAAACGCCTGTCAAACGCTATAGGGGTTCAATGAGTCAAGTGTGAACAAGCCCATGATGAGCAACACAAGTCCACAAAAGTCCAACTTGAGCAACTATTCCTAGAATGCCAACCACGGGCTCACGTAGGGCAGCCACCCCGGAGCAGAAAGCAGCCTCTGTCATGGAACACAATGAAAGAAAGGGGGCGCTCACTAAGTGTAGCATTGACATCATCCGCTTTATTAAAATATCGGCAACCACGTGAGAGGCTCAGGACCACTGAAAAGGGAAGCAGGAATTGCCAGCAAGCACCCTGGAGCGCACAGGGGAGTGCGGAAGTGATGTCACGTGGGTGTCCTGTGGGTGTGGCTACGCATTTCGGAGCTTCCTGCTTTTTCTTCAGGCCATTAGGCCCGTTTGTGTATCGCAAGAAATGGAGAAAGTGGCAAGTTATTCCACACAACGCGTCTTTTGGGGAAATAAAGTTTGATGTTCGTCAACCTTGATGACTCCGGCCAGGGGCGGACTGACAACTCATGGGGCCCCGGGCAATAGGGGATATCATGGGGCCCCTGTGTCCTTGCCTACACTCAAAAAAGCCTATAAAAAAGGTACCGAGGGCATTTCATGGGGCCCCCTACTGACCCCGGGCCCTCGGGCAGTGCCCAAGTGCTCGAATGGTCAGTCCGCCCCTGACTCTGGAACTTCCTTAGACCCACCACTCTGGGCACCTCTGCCATTCAGTTCACCGCAGGGGCGGACTGACAACTCATGGATAGGGGATCATGGGGCCCGTGTCCTCGCCCATACGCAAACCACACCCAAAAAAGCCTCTGAAAGGTACCAGGGGAATCTCATAGGCCCCCCTACTGACCCTGGGCCCTCGGGCAGTGCCCGAGTGCTCAAATGGTCAGTCCGCCCCTGGTTCACCGATTGGTTTTTCTCCTCCTCTCATCCTACCGGTACCATACTCACCTGAGAACTCTTAAAGAAACCAGGACTGGGACCCTCATGGCATTGAGGGCGACCTTTTCCACCCTGCGTGGACACGGGGGCCTTTTCTCCACTTGTTGAAGGTTGCGAGGTTCCACCCGCCTAAAATCACTGCAACCTCACCAGATGTAAGTTGTTTTTTCTTTTCTCTCATTAAAATATTTGCACCAATAACCACGCTGTGAGGACTCTCCCATCTCTCTCAGGGTTGCAAAAGGTCACACTTGCGACTGGGCCCTGGCAATCGCCACCATGGCGGGGGAGGGCCAAGACGGCAGGAAGGGGGCAACTGTAGAACATGTGAAAGGGTCCCGTTTGGTTCACACTGCTGCAACCCCAAAGTCATGTGACTTGCATCTTCCTTGCTGCGTGCTTGCTGTTTCCCTGTGACTTCCTTGCTACATGCGTGCGACGTTTGGGATTTAAAAGCATCTTTAAGGGATTTCAAGAGTAAAGGGCCCCAGGATCAATAGGTAGGGCCCTGGGCTCAGAAGGAAGGGACCCAGGACCAGAGAAAATGGCACCAAGACCAATGGAAAGGACCTCAGTGGTCAGGGGGGCCCTTCATAGTTTCTTGCACCGGGGCCTTGAAGGTTCTAGTTATGCTTTTGACAGGAGCTGATGTTATAAAGCAGGAGGAAGAACCTGATGCCTCAGGAGGGAAGGTGGAGGAGGTTCTTGAGAAGGAGGTTCCTTCACGCCAAAATGTTGAGCAGGACTCATATAGATGTTCATAATACATCCAAAAGGTTAGTACCACAAAGAGTAATGAGAGCGGTAACAGAGCCCGGCCCCGGTGAGAGGAGCAGGAAGAACCCAACGTTTAAGGGTGAGGGAGGTCTTTGGGAAGGTGAATTCCTTTACCTCGAAACATTGGGCTCTTCCTCTCTCCTATCACCAGGGTTGGGCTCAGCTTTCTCTCTCATTACTCCAACCCTTCAGATGTATTTAGAACATCAGCTGCTATATGACTGACTGCTCATTCGTATAGTGAAGGAACCCCCTTCCCAAGGACCTCTTGCCTTCCCTCCTGAGGCATTGGGTTCTTCTTCCTCCTTTATAACATCGTCTCCTTTATGACTGAGTGCTGCCCACTTCCCTCCAATACGTCCAATGATTCTTCTGGATACAGATTGGAAATAACAATATAATATTATCATTGATGTCATCTGACATATTCAGATATACACTACATTGCCCCAAGTATCGGCCGCCGGCCTTTCCACACTATGACCTTTAATGGCCCCCCAGTCTTAGTCCGTAGGGTTCAATATTGAGTTGGCCCCGCCCTTTCCACGCACATGACCTGTAATGGCCCCTCAGTCTTAGTCCAGAGGGTTCAATATTGAGTTTACCCCGCCCTTTCCACGCACATGACCTATAATGGCCCCCCCAGTCTTAGTCCGGAGGGTTCAATATTGAGTTGGCCCCGCCCTTTGCAGCTATAACAGCTTCAACTCTTCTGGGAAGGCCGTCCACAAGGTTTAGGAGGGTGTCTATGGGAAGGTTGGACCATTCTTCCAGAAGCACATTTGTCAGGTCAGGCACTGATGTCGGGGGAGGAGGCCTGGCTCGCAGTCTCCGCTCTAATTCATCCCAAAGGTGTTCTATGGGGTTGAGGTCAGGACTCTGTGCAGGACAGTCAAGTTCCTCCACCCCAAACTGGCTCCTCCATGTCTTTATGGACCTTGCTTTGTGCACTGGTGGGCAGTCATGTTGGAACAGGAAGGGGCCATCACCAAACTCCTCCCACAAAGTTGGGAGCATGAAATTGTCGCCTAAATGTTGCCTTAAGAGATCCCTTTACTGGAACTAGGGGGCCAAGTCCAACCTCTGAAAAACACCCCCACACCATAATCCCCCCTCCACCAAACTTTACACTTGGCACAATGCAGTCAGGCAAGTACCGTTCTCCTGGCCACCACCAAACACAGACACGCCCATTGGATTGCCAGACAGAGAAGCGTGATTGGTCCCTCCAGAGAACACGCCTCCCCTGCTCTAGAGTCCAGTGGCGGCATGCTTTACACCATGTTATCCGACGCTTTGCATCGCACTTGGTGATGGAAGGCTTGGATGCAGCTGCTCGGCCATGGAAACCCATTCCATGAAGCTCTCTACGCTCTGTTGTTGGGCTCATCTGAAGGCCACACCAAGTTTGGAGGTCTTTAGCTATTGACTCTGCAGACAGTTGGTGACTTCTGCGCACTGTGTGCTTCAGCATGCGCTGACCCCGCCCTGTCATGTGACGTGGCCTACCACTTGGTGGCTGAGTGGCTGTTGTTCCCAGTTGCTTCCACTTTGTTATAATCCCACTAACAGTTGAGCGTGGAATATTTAGTAGCCAGGAAATGTCACGGATGGACTTATTGCCCAGGTGGCCACCTATCACGGGACCACGCTTGGAGTCACTGAGCTCCTGAGAGCGACCCATTCTTTCACCAATGTTTGTAGAAGCCGTCTGCATGCCTAGGGGCTTGATTGTATACACCTGTGTCCATGGAGGGGATTGGAACACCTGAATCACATGATATGGAGGGGATTGGAACACCTGCATTACATGATATGGAGGGGATTGGAACATCTGAATCACACGATTGGGAGGGGATTGGAACACCGGAATTACATGATTGGGAGGGGATTGGAACACTGGAATCACATGATTGGGAGGGGATTGGAACACTGGAATCACATGATTGGGAGGGGATTGGAGCACCTGGATCACATGATACGGAGGAGATTGGAGCACCTGAATCACATGATATGGAGGGGATTGGAACACCCGAATCACATGATATGGAGAGGATTGGAACACCTGAATCACATGATATGGAGGGGATTGGAACACCTGAATCACATGATTGGGAGGGCAGGCCCAACACTTTTGGCAATATAGTGTATATTGGACTGTAGGGATTCCGGTTATAGAATGCAGCTTTATGGCAGATGTGATGTGCTTACTCCTGAGACCGAGAAGCTGATTTCAGATCGCCTTTCTATTATTAATAAATATTCTAAAAAACGTAAATCAATCCCAGACACGGATCGGAGGGAGGCGAGATCGTCCCGTCATCTGCACGGCACTTGTGGTGCAAATGATGAGTCTCCACCCTGTGCAGACACCCCCGAGGCTGATTTCTCAGGAAAATTCCTTCCATGACTGTAGATAGTCCCAAAGTGACACTAAAATCTGGTTTTAAAATAAAATTCTATTCCGGTATTTGTTCTCAGAAAAGTCCCTTCTATTGCTCTCCAAAATCTGTTTATGATGTGATCTGACTTCCTGTTAGAGGGTGGCTACGTTCGTTCTCCACGGTCCCCCCGTTTGTAGGAACATAGCCAGCCTCTCTTGCTTGCTCCCAAGATAGGCTATAGACCAGGGGTGGACTGACAACTCATGGGGCCCCCGGGCAATAGGGGATCATGGGGCCCCTGTGTGCATGCCCACACTCAAACTACACCCAAAAAAGCCTATGAAAGGTACCAGGGCATCTCATGGGGCCCCCTACTGACCCTGGGCCCTCGGGCACTGCCCGAGCACCCGAATGGTCAGTCCGCCCCTGCTATAGACTATGGACTAGGAGATTTGTACAGGAGTGCACATGTAGAGGAGTGCACATGTAGAGGAGTGCACATGAAGAGGAGCGCACATGTAGAGGAGCGCACATGTAGAGGCGCGCACATGTAGAGGAGCGCACATGTAGAGGAGTGCACATGTAGAGGAGCGCACATGTAGAGGCGTGCACATGCAGAGGAGTGCACATGTAGAGGAGTGCACATGTAGAGGCGTGCACATGTAGAGGAGTGCACATGTAGAGGAGTGCACATGTAGAGGAGCGCACATGTAGAGGCGTGCACATGGCCACAACTGATGTACACCACTCATCCCAAACAAAGGGAAGTTAGGGGGGGAAAGAAGTTCAGGAGCATAAAGTGTTACTGAACCCCCAACAAGACCAGGGGTAGACTGACAACTCATGGGGCCCCCGGCAATAGGGGATCATGGGGCCCCTGTGTGCGTGCCCACACTCAAACTACACCCAAAAAAGCCTATGAAAGGTACCAGGGGCATCTCATGTGGCCCCCTACTGACCCTGGGCCCTCGGGCACTGCCCGAGCACCCGAATGGTCAGTCCGCCCCTGCTATAGACTATGGACTAGGAGATTTGTAGAGGAGTGCACATGAAGAGGAGTGCACATGAAGAGGAGTGCACATGTAGAGGAGTGCACATGAAGAGGAGTGCACATGTAGAGGAGTGCACATGAAGAGGAGTTCACATGTAGAGGAGTGCACATGAAGAGGAGTGCACATGTAGAGGAGTGCACATGTAGAGGAGTGCACATGAAGAGGAGTGCACATGTAGAGGAGTGCACATGAAGAGGAGTGCACATGTAGAGGAGTGCACATGTAGAGGAGTGCACATGAAGAGGAGTGCACATGTAGAGGAGTGCACATGTAGAGGAGCGCACATGAAGAGGAGCGCACATGTAGAGGAGCGCACATGTAGAGGAGCGCACATGTAGAGGCGCGCACATGCAGAGGCGCGCACATGCAGAGGAGTGCACATGTAGAGGCGTGCACATGGCCACAACTGATGTACACCACTCATCCCAAACAAAGGGAAGTTAGGGGGGGAAAGAAGTTCAGGAGCATAAAGTGTTACTGAACCCCCAACAGTCCAATCAGTCTGTAGTTGCAGCAAAGCATGCTGGTTATACTCACTGTAGATCCTAAGGGGTTAATCCTCTGCATTGTGTGAAAAGGCTGTTTGATCCTGTCTTCTCTGATCCTCCCCTTCTTGTACTGTCCCCAATCCATCTGCTGATAGAACAGAGCCTTGGGGGCAAGCTGCACATGCTCAGTATGGTTTGTATTGCTAGATAGTTTTTTTCTTGGAAGAGTGCATGTGATCAGCACAGGGCCAATCAGCACTGTCCAGAAAGAGGGTCAGGACTTATGAAGCCTAATAGGACAATCAGAGGAGAATGAAAACTCCTCCTTCAAGCTTTAACAAGTGCTCTGCTGGGCACAGATAGAAGCCACAAGACTGCTATATACTGCTGATGAGGAAATGGATTTAGTAGTTTATATTTACTATAGCAGATATAGTGAATGCGGGGTCCAGGGAGAGCGGATATAGGGAATGCGGGGTCCAGGGAGAGCGGATATAGTGAATGCGGGGTCCGGGGAGAGCGGATATAGTGAATGCGGGGTCCAGGGAGAGCGGATATAGTGAATGCGGGGTCCAGGGAGAGCGGATATAGGGAATGCGGGGTCCAGGGAGAGCGGATATAGTGAATGCGGGGTCCGGGGAGAGCGGATATAGTGAATGCGGGGTCCGGGGAGAGCGGATATAGTGAATGCGGGGTCCGGGGAGAGCGGATATAGGGAATGCGGGGTCCGGGGAGAGCAGATATAGTGAATGCGGGGTCCGGGGAGAGCGGATATAGCGAATGCGGGGTCCGGGGAGAGCGGATTTAGGGAATGCGGGGTCCGGGTAGAGCGGATACAGTGAATGCGGGGTCCGGGGAGAGCGGATATAGTGAATGCGGGGTCCGGGGAGAGCGGATATAGTGAATGCGGGGTCCGGGGAGAGCGGATATAGTGGATGCGGGGTCCGGGGAGAGCGGATATAGGGAATGGGGGGTCCGGGGAGAGCGGATATAGTGAATGCGGGGTCCGGGGAGAGCGGATATAGTGAATGCGGGGTCCGGGGAGAGCAGATATAGGGAATGCGGGGTCCGGGGAGAGCAGATATAGGGAATGCGGGGTCTGGGGAGAGCGGATATAGTGAATGCGGGGTGCGGGGAGAACGGATATAGTGAATGCGGGGTCCGGGGAGAGCGGATATAGTGAATGCGGGGTCCGGGGAGAGCGGATATAGTGAATGCGGGGTCCGGGGAGAGCGGATATAGTGAATGCGGGGTCTGGGGAGAGCGGATATAGTGAATGCGGGGTCCAGGGAGAGCAGACATACTGAATGCGGGGTCCGGGGAGAGCGGATATAGAGAATGCGGGGTCCGGGGAGAGAGGATATAGTGAATGCGGGGTCCGGGGAGAGCGGATATAGTGAATGCGGGGTCCGGGGAGAGCGGATATATGCAATGCGGGGTCCGGGGAGAGCGGATATAGGGAATGCGAGGTCCGGGGAGGGTGGATATAGTGAATGCGGGGTCCGGGGAGAGCGGATACAGTGAATGCGGGGTCCGGGGAGAGCGGATACAGTGAATGCGAGGTCCGGGGAGGGTGGATATAGTGAATGCGGGGTCCGGGGAGAGCGGATACAGTGAATGTGGGGTCCGGGGAGAGCGGATACA
The DNA here is from genome assembly GCF_062004578.1 of Staurois parvus. NCBI lineage: Eukaryota > Metazoa > Chordata > Amphibia > Anura > Ranidae > Staurois > Staurois parvus. The sequence goes on along the minus strand of NW_028319674.1, from coordinate 349,423 downwards.
GTGAATGCGGGGTCCGGGGAGAGCGGATATAGTGGATGCGGGGTCCGGGGAGAGCGGATATAGGGAATGGGGGGTCCGGGGAGAGCGGATATAGTGAATGCGGGGTCCGGGGAGAGCGGATATAGTGAATGCGGGGTCCGGGGAGAGCAGATATAGGGAATGCGGGGTCCGGGGAGAGCAGATATAGGGAATGCGGGGTCTGGGGAGAGCGGATATAGTGAATGCGGGGTGCGGGGAGAACGGATATAGTGAATGCGGGGTCCGGGGAGAGCGGATATAGTGAATGCGGGGTCCGGGGAGAGCGGATATAGTGAATGCGGGGTCCGGGGAGAGCGGATATAGTGAATGCGGGGTCTGGGGAGAGCGGATATAGTGAATGCGGGGTCCAGGGAGAGCAGACATACTGAATGCGGGGTCCGGGGAGAGCGGATATAGAGAATGCGGGGTCCGGGGAGAGAGGATATAGTGAATGCGGGGTCCGGGGAGAGCGGATATAGTGAATGCGGGGTCCGGGGAGAGCGGATATATGCAATGCGGGGTCCGGGGAGAGCGGATATAGGGAATGCGAGGTCCGGGGAGGGTGGATATAGTGAATGCGGGGTCCGGGGAGAGCGGATACAGTGAATGCGGGGTCCGGGGAGAGCGGATACAGTGAATGCGAGGTCCGGGGAGGGTGGATATAGTGAATGCGGGGTCCGGGGAGAGCGGATACAGTGAATGTGGGGTCCGGGGAGAGCGGATACAGTGAATGCGGGGTCCGGGGAGAGCGGATATAGTGAATGCGGGGTCCGAGCAGAGCGGATATAGTGAATGCGGGGTCCGGGGAGAGCGGATATAGTGAATGCGGGGTCCGGGGAGAGCAGATATAGGGAATGGGGGGTCCGGGGAGAGCAGATATAGGGAATGGGGGGTCCGGGGAGAGCAGATATAGGGAATGGGGGGTCCGGGGAGAGCAGATATAGGGAATGGGGGGTCCGGGGAGAGCGGATATAGTGAATGTGGGGTTCTTGGTTTGGTAACAGAAAGGAGGAGACAGAAAAATACAATAAAACATTTTTATGGAAACCGTATTACAAGGACTAGTCAGTAGTGGATATGTATAGATTATATTTGGAGAATGTCTATTGTTGGTGTCACTTCACGATGACCCCATACAGGGCGGGACAAGGGGTGGGCAGGAGGCTCAATTGCTCTGGGTAGAGCATCATCAGATCCAAGCAGGGTCAGGACAAGGGGTGGACGACAGGGACAAATGCCCTGGGCACAGAAGAGCAAGGGGGCAGAGAATGGACAGAACACCCATTGTACCGCACGCATTAACAGCGGGGGAGGGGCCCGGTTCTGCATCCTTGCCCCGGGCACTAGAGGAACCTATCCCAGTACTGACGTGGTTACAATCAGATTATTTATCCCGGTTTAGATCTACCAACAACTGCTCGGTGCGGGGACCTTCCAGGCCGCATAGATCCTCAATGATCTAATTGGATATTAACGGGTTGCTTAGACAGAGCCTCGTATGAGTTGTTGGTGAATGTAGACAAGATTGTATGGAGATTGTCACATGTGTGGACGGCTTCAGACACGTCTGTATGAGATCACGCACCTTCTGCATTTATTGTACGGCATCAGCAGTCAACATTCCAGCTATATATTGGGCTGTAAACGACATTTTATACCGGGTGTATCATCTTCACGTAACAAAAGTTATAAAATGTAACTCTGATGAATTGTCCGATCTTCCCGACTGCAATACGGAGTTAATGAGTGAAGAACAAATGACCCCCGAAATATGGGGCCTCTGAGGGCCGAGACCGAGGACGGGCTGAGGACCACAAGAGACCTGCAAGGGAGAGGACCAGGAGAAACTCAGGACAGGACTAAGGCCGCCTTCACATTGATCAGTTTTTCTTCCATTTTTGTGTGAAAAAGCGAAAGAAAAACACATTATTATTATTATTATTACTGCTATTCAGGATTTATGTGGCGCCAACAGATTGCGCAACGCTTTACGACACGAGGACAGACACTACAGTTACTATTCAAAGCAGAAGGAATCACCGTGAGCATTAAATCCCATGGAATTCTTCACACCGGTCAGCCGCAGCAACAAAAATGCACCTCTTCATTGAAATGAATGGAAACCGCACCAAAAAAGGGACAAAAAGCCATCAAAAATGTACTCGCAGTTGCGTTTTTGGAGTGTTTTTTGAGTCATGTGTCCTTTTTTTCACAGATTCAAAATGGACGGAAACCGCAGCAAAAAAAAAAACGGTAAATACAGTCTGCGTTTTTACAACAGAGCAGTGTGAAAGTAGCCTTTGAGTGCTACAAGGAAGAACCAAGATACCTGCAAAGGAGAGGACTAGGAGGACCACAGAGAAAGACCAAAAGGATCACAGGGAGGAACCAAAAGGGCCACAGGAGGAACCAAGAGGGCCACAGGAAAGACCCAACAAACCTATAAGGGAGAGGACGAAGAGGAACACAAGGAAAAACCAATAGACCTGCAAAGGAGAGGACTAAGAGGACCACAGGGGACAACTAAGAGGACCACAGGGGACAACTAAGAGGACCTCAGGGGGCAACTAAGAGGACCACAGGGAAGAACCAATAGACCTGCAAAAGGAGAGGACTAAGAGGACCACAGGGGCCAACTAAGAGGACCACAGGGGCCAACTAAGAGGACCTCAGGGGGCATCTAAGAGGACCACAGGGGACATCTAAGAGGACCACAGGGGACATCTAACTAAGAGGACCACAGGGGACAACTAAGAGGACCTCAGGGGACAACTAAGAGGACCTCAGGGGACAACTAAGAGGACCTCAGGGGACAACTAAGAGGACCTCAGGGGACAACTAAGAGGACCTCAGGGGACATCTTAGAGGACCACAGGGGACAACTAACAGGACCACAGGGGACAACTAACAGGACCTCAGGGGGCATCTAAGAGAACCTCAAGGAAGAAACAAGAGACCTGCAAATGAGAGAACTAAGAGGACCGCAGTTGATAACTAAGAGGACCAAAAGGAAGAGCCAAGAGACCTGAAAAAGGAGAGAGCTAAGAGGACCACAGGGGACAACTAAGAAGACCACAAGGAATAACCAAGAGACCTGTAAAGGAGAGGACAAAGAGGACCAATGCAAAATGCATGGGAACTGCAGCAAAAACACTGTAAATACATTCTTTTTACTGTGTTTTTGCAACAGAGCTGTGTGAAAGTAGCCTTTGAGTGCTACAAGGAAGAACCAAGATACCTGCAAAGGAGAGGACTAGAAGGACCACAGAGAAAGACCAAGAGGATCACAGGGGGAGGAACCAAGAGGTCCACAGGGAGGACCACAGGAAAGACCCAAGAGACCTACAAGGGGGAGAACTAAGAGGAACACAAGGAAGAGCCAATAGACTTTCAAAAAGGAGAGGACTAAGAGGACCACAGGGAACAACTAAGAGGACCACAGGGGACAAATAAGACCAAGACAAGGAAGAGCCAAGAGACCTGCAAACAAGAGGACTAAGTGGACCTCAGGGGACATCTAAAAGGACCTCAAGGAAGAAACAAGAGACCTGAAAATGAGAGAACTAAGAGGACCGCAGGGGACAACTAAGAGGACCACAAGGAAGAAACAAGAGACCTGCAAAGAAGAGGACTAAGAGGACCTCGGGACAACTAAGAGGACCACAAGAAAAGAAAAAAGAGACCTGCAAAGGAGAGAACGAAGAGGACCACAGTGGACAACTAAGAGGACCAAAAGGAAGAACCAAGAGACCTGAAAAGAAGAGAACTAAGAGAATCGCAGGGGGCAACTTAGAGATCAGAAAGTGAGAGAGAGGCCTGCTGAGAAGACCTGACAGGACCACAGGGAAGAAGAGAACCACAAGGAAGAACTGGGAGGACCACAGGGAATGACATTTGGAAAACTCAAGCAAGAAGAGAGATTCAGAGGATGAAGTAAGATGACATAGGAAAAAATGGTTGGACATCCAAACTATCCTCCAGCACTTCCTTCTTATGTGCACCACTGGTCCTGAGCATTCCTATTTATTTCTAAGATATGGATTTGTGGAGGAAATTAGGGCAGATGAATTTTTCATCCCTGACTTATCAGGGGAAAAACAGCTTCTAGAGACAAAAGTTTTCAAACCTATCTAATGGATGACCACCACCGACCACCACCGACCGGTTGGCAGTTGTCTAATGCAACCAACACATATGAGAACATCACCCAATCCAACCAACCAAGGATGGTCACATCAGACAAACCTTGTTTCATGTCTTTAGGCATCTAAAGACCCCCCCCCCCCGACACAGGAGAGTGGTCCTGAGAAACAAGCGATTTCATGTTGATTATTGGTTTATCAGTACAGCGACACTCACAACGGAGAGATAACACAGTCTGAAGAACATCACTTTTTCCAGCTGTTTTCTGCTGTAAGGACAGATACTTCACATTTCTAATTTTACATATTTAAGGTAAACTGACAATAACATAAAATCCTCAATTCCTGTACAATTCCTGGACAATATATATATATATATTCAGCCACATTACGTCATACATTGGGAAGGTACTATATTGTGGAATATACACGTGTGACGGAAAAACTGGATGCCTCTATGAATAGTCTGCAGCACAAAGAAACATAGAACAACAGCAGAAAAATAAAAAAACAGGTGGTTTTGGTTCTTTTCTTTTTAACTATTTTGTAAGTGAGGTCTCCAGGACTGGACACAGTATTCCATATGAGGTCCAACTAAAGATCTCTATAGAGGAATCGGGACCTCCTTCCTCCTGCCGGTGACCCCTCTAGTGATAGGATCTATATAGAGGAATCAGGACCTCCTTCCTCCTGCCGGTGACCCCTCTAGTGATAGGATCTATATAGAGGAATCAGGACCTCCTTCCTCCTGCCGGTGACCCCTCTAGTGATAGGATCTATATAGAGGAATCAGGACCTCCTTCCTCCTGCCGGTGACCCCTCTAGTGATATAAAGATCTATATAGAGGAATCAGGAACTCCTTCCTCCTGCCGGTGACCCCTCTAGTGATAGGATCTATATAGAGGAATCAGGACCTCCTTCCTCCTGCCGGTGACCCCTCTAGTGATAGGATCTATATAGAGGAATCGGGACCTCCTTCCTCCTGCCGGTGACCCCTCTAGTGATAGGATCTATATAGAGGAATCGGGACCTCCTTCCTCCTGCCGGTGATCCCTCTAGTGATAGGATCTATATAGAGGAATCGGGACCTCCTTCCTCCTGCCGGTGACCCCTCTAGTGATAGGATCTATATAGAGGAATCAGGACCTCCTTCCTCCTGCCGGTGACCCCTCTAGTGATAGGATCTACATAGAGGAATCAGGACCTCCTTCCTCCTGCCGGTGACCCCTCTAGTGATCTATATAGAGGAATCAGGACCTCCTTCCTCCTGCCGGTGACCCCTCTAGTGATATAAAGATCTATATAGAGGAATCAGGACCTCCTTCCTCCTGATGGTGACCCCTCTAGTGATAGATCTATATAGAGGAATCAGGACCTCCTTCCTCCTGCCGGTGACCCCTCTAGTGATAGGATCTATATACAGGAATCAGGACCTCCTTCCTCCTGCCGGTGACCCCTCTAGTGATATAAAGATCTATATAGAGGAATCAGGAACTCCTTCCTCCTGCCGGTGACCCCTCTAGTGATAGGATCTATATAGAGGAATTAGGACCTCCTTCCTCCTGCCGGTGACCCCTCTAGTGATAGGATCTATATAGAGGAATCAGGACCTCCTTCCTCCTGCCGGTGACCCCTCTAGTGATAGGATCTATATAGAGGAATCGGGACCTCCTTCCTCCTGCCGGTGATCCCTCTAGTGATAGGATCTATATAGAGGAATCGGGACCTCCTTCCTCCTGCCGGTGACCCCTCTAGTGATAGGATCTATATAGAGGGATCGGGACCTCCTTCCTCCTGCCGGTGACCCCTCTAGTGATAGGATCTATATAGAGGAATCAGGACCTCCTTCCTCCTGCCGGTGACCCCTCTAGTGATAGGATCTACATAGAGGAATCAGGACCTCCTTCCTCCTGCCGGTGACCCCTCTAGTGATCTATATAGAGGAATCAGGACCTCCTTCCTCCTGCCGGTGACCCCTCTAGTGATATAAAGATCTATATAGAGGAATCAGGACCTCCTTCCTCCTGATGGTGACCCCTCTAGTGATAGATCTATATAGAGGAATCAGGACCTCCTTCCTCCTGCCGGTGACCCCTCTAGTGATAGGATCTATATACAGGAATCAGGACCTCCTTCCTCCTGCCGGTGACCCCTCTAGTGATATAAAGATCTATATAGAGGAATCAGGAACTCCTTCCTCCTGCCGGTGACCCCTCTAGTGATAGGATCTATATAGAGGAATTAGGACCTCCTTCCTCCTGCCGGTGACCCCTCTAGTGATAGGATCTATATAGAGGAATCAGGACCTCCTTCCTCCTGCCGGTGACCCCTCTAGTGATAGGATCTATATAGAGGAATCAGGACCTCCTTCCTCCTGCCGATGACCCCTCTAGTGATAGGATCTATATAGAGGAATCAGGAACTCCTTCCTCCTGCCAGTGACCCCTCTAGTGATAGGATCTATATAGAGGAATCAGGACCTCCTTCCTCCTGCCAGTGACCCCTCTAGTGATAGGATCTATATAGAGGAATCAGGACCTCCTTCCTCCTGCCGGTGACCCCCCTAGTGATAGGATCTACATAGAGGAATCAGGACCTCCTTCCTCCTGCCGGTGACCCCCCTAGTGATAGATCTATATAGAGGAATCAGGACCTCCTTCCTCCTGCCGGTGACCCCTCTAGTGATAGGATCTATATAGAGGAATCAGGACCTCCTTCCTCCTGCCGGTGACCCCTCTAGTGATAGGATCTATATAGAGGAATCAGGACCTCCTTCCTCCTGCCAGTGACCCCTCTAGTGATAGGATCTATATAGAGGAATCAGGACCTCCTTCCTCCTGCCGGTGACCCCTCTAGTGATAGGATCTATATAGAGGAATCAGGACCTCCTTCCTCCTGCCGGTGACCCCTCTAGTGATAAGATCTATATAGAGGAATCAGGACCTCCTTCCTCCCGCCGGTGACCCCTCTAGTGATAGGATCTATATAGAGGAATCAGGACCTCCTTCCTCCTGCCGGTGACCCCTCTAGTGATAGGATCTATATAGAGGAATCAGGACCTCCTTCCTCCGGCTGGTGACCCCTCTAGTGATATAAAGATCTATATAGCGGACTCAGGACCTCCTTCCTCCCGCCGGTGACCCCTCTAGTGATATAAAGATCTATACAGAGGAATCAGGACCTCCTTCCTCCCACCGGTGACCCCTCTAGTGATGCACCTCAAATTTCTATTCACTTTGCCCCCTGCTAGAGAATCCATTCATGTTCTTGGCCTGTAGATTTTGCTCGTAGATCTTTGATCATCCGTGTAACATGACACAAAAGCCGGAAATATTGTAAAATGGCATTTTGACTTTGTGTTGCTCTTACTTTAAACCTCCCCGATGTGATTGGTCGGTTGCGGCGGAGACACGGGCCCCCCAATATTGCTCTGTGTCTCCCCTCAATAATTAGCCTTGAAGTAAATTTGTTTCTCTTTTCAAAAGTTCACAATAACAGAATCAGTGGCGTTATCCTCCAAGCAGTCTCTGGTGGGAGAGACATATGGCGGCTTCGCCCATCCAGGAGGCCTGCAATACTTATTACACCCCCCCCCCCCCCATTCCCATTTAAAATGGAAATTTTCAGAAAATAAGCCATTGATCCCCTGGAAAGCAGTTTAGCAGAGGCTGTTGGCTTTCAGGGACTAATGTCAGCTTTGCAGCCATAGAGAAAATATTTGGATAATCGGTCAGACAGATGACAGCGATAAACTCTCTTCTAGTTTTTTTTTTTAATTTTTACTCTTGATGGTTTTTTTTTTTTTTTTAGAGGGAAGACACAGAGCGCTGCTCAGCGACCCTTAAAGGGTAATTCCACCTTGGCGACAAAATGTATTATTTTAAAAAGCAGCAGCAGCAGGACATGGTAATGAACTCTTCATGGCCGGTCTCAGGCTCTTGAGGTATCCTTAATGACAGATCTTTGGGGGTTTTTTTTTGCTTTGCAACAGAGGAAGAATGAACTTATCAGAGGGTCAGAAATGGTCACAGAGATTCCCAGACCAGAAAGATATTTCTCATTTTAGTAAGGAAAGAAGAAAAGGTTTGTTCGCCATATTAGCAAAAAAATGGCGTCCATCATTGTCAATGAGTGACTTTCCCTTCTGTGGCCTGAAGTTTCCACACATGTTACAATCTGATTGCACAATGTATCAAGTTTAGAAAGGATTGCACATAAATCTGAGCACCTCTGAAGAAACAATGTAATGACTACAATGAACGACTAGATACAATGTGATGACTACAATGAATGACTAGATACAATGTAATGACTACAATGAATGACTAGATACAATGTAATGACTACAATGAAACACTAGATACAATGTAATGACTACAACGAATGACTAGATACAATGTAATGACTACAATGAAACACTAGATACAATGTAATGACTACAATGAATGACTAGATACAATGTAACTACTGCAATGAATGACTCGATACAATGTAATGACTACAATGAAACACTAGATACAATGTAATGACTACAATGAATGACTACATATAATGTAACTACTACAATGAATGACTAGATACAATGTAATGACTACAATGAACGACTAGATACAATGTAATGACTACAATGAACGACTACATATAATGTAACGACTACAATGAATGACTAGATACAATGTAACTACTGCAATGAATGACTCGATACAATGTAATGACTACAACGAAACACTAGATACAATGTAATGACTACAACGAATGACTAGATACAATGTGATGACTACAATGAACGACTAGATACAATGTAACGACTACAATGAATGACTAGATACAATGTAATGACTAGAATGAATGACTAGATACAATGTGATGACTACAATGAACGACTAGATACAATGTAACGACTACAACGAATGACTAGATACAATGTAATGACTACAATGAACGACTAGATACAATGTAACGACTACTATGAATGACTACATACAATGTAACGACTACAACGAATGACTAGATACAATGTAATGACTAGAATGAATGACTAGATACAATGTTATAACTACAATCAATGACTAGATACAATGTAACGACTACAACAAATGACTAGATACAATGTAACGACTACAATGAATGACTAGATACAATGTAATGACTACAATGAATGACTAGATACAATGTAACGACTACAACAAATGACTAGATACAATGTAATGACTACAACAAATGACTAGATACAATGTAACGACTACAATGAATGACTAGATACAATGTAACGACTACAACAAATGACTAGATACAATGTAATGACTACAACAAATGACTAGATACAATGTAACGACTACAATGAATGACTAGATACAATGTAATGACTACAATGAATGACTAGATACAATGTAACGACTACAACAAATGACTAGATACAATGTAACGACTACAATGAATGACTAGATACAATGTAATGACTACAATGAATGACTAGATACAATGTAACGACTACAACAAATGACTAGATACAATGTAATGACTACAATGAATGACTAGATACAATGTAACGACTACAACGAATGACTAGATACAATGTGATGACTACAACAAATGACTAGATACAATGTAACGACTACAACAAATGACTAGATACAATGTAACGACTACAACAAATAACTAGATACAATGTAATGACTACAATGAATGACTAGATACAATGTAACGACTACAACAAATGACTAGATACAATGTAACGACTACAATGAATGACTAGATACAATGTAATGACTACAATGAATGGAACTTCTAAGAGAACGAAGCAGATTGCCGGTCAGAGAATGATGTGTGTGAACCCCGTTGCGCATGGAGAATGAGTCTAGATTGGTGTGCGGCAACAAACAAACTCCGACCATCTTCCACTTTCCGCGGGGGGGGGGGATACTTCAAGAGCTTGTACAGGCATAATGCATCAAAACAGATCATGACCGTTACTTCACAGTCGATCATTTCTCTGCCTGTCTTGCTGCGTGAAAGTCATCGAAGAGGAAAAGTTCAGCTTTAAAGGAACAGTTCTCTTAATACTTTTTTATATATTTATGTTTTGGTGACAGGGAGTCTCTCTGGCTTTTGATAGGCGAGTCTCCAATGGTATGGTGGCCCCAAGCTTGGTCCCCATCTAGTCTTACTGCAAACTCTGTCATGTGACATTAATGAAGAACCATCAGGGCAGAGTGAGACCCTCTAGAAAAGTCAAGGCGGGTGGGCGGAGCTGTGAACTAAGGTTCAGATATCTCTTCGTCTTTTCAAAGTCGCCGGAGATGGACCACCACTAATAGCCATCTCTCTGGAGTCCCCAGTGAACAGTCAACACTAATGATTATCTTTATGGGGTCCACAACAATGGACTACCACAAAGGGTTGTCATTATGGGGTCCCCAGTGATCAGCCATCACTAATGACTATTGCTTTGGGGTTGCTATAGATTGGCCACCACTAACAACTGTTCTTTCTGGGTTCCCCAGGAATTGGCTACCACTACTGGCCATCTCTTTGGGGTTCCTGTAGATTGGCCACCACTAACAGCTATCTGTCTGGGTTCCCCAGGAATCGGCTACCACTACTGGCCATTTCTTTGGGGTTCCTGCAGATCAGCCACTGCCAACTGCTATTTCTCTGGGGTCAACAATGATTGACAACCACTAATAGCTATCTCTCTGGGGTTCCCAGTGATCAGCCATCACTAGTGACTATCTCTTTGGAGGTTTTATAGATTGGCCACCACTAACAGCTATCTCTCTGGGTTCCACAGGAATCGGCTATCACTACTGGCTATCTGTTTGGGGTTCCTGTAGTTCGGCAACCACTGACAGCTATCTCTATGCGGTCCTTTGTGATCGTCCATCACTAATAGCTATCTCTCTGGGGTCCACAGAGATCAGCTATCATTAATGTTTATCTCATTGGGGTGCCTGTCGATTGGCCATGACTATCAGCTTTCTCTTTGGGGTCCCTGAAGATCATCCACTGCTAATGGCTCTCTCTCCATAGTCCGCAATGACTGGACACCCCTAACGGCATTCTCTCCAGAGTCCCCAAAGAATGGCGATCATTAACGGCTACCTCTCTGGGGTCCTTGAAGATCAGCCACTGCTAATGACTATCTCCCCATAGTTCCTCAAGATTTGCCACTGCTATCCGCTATCTCTCTGGGGTCCCCTGTGATTGGCCATTGCTAATGGTCATATCTCTGGGATCCCCAAGGATCGGCTTCCACTAATGGATTGATTGGCCATGGCTAACGTCTTTCTCAATGAGAACCCTGAAGATTGCCTGTTACTAACAGCTAGCTCTCTGGGGTCTCCGAAGATTGGGCACTGCTAAGGGCTATCTCAACACAGTCCCCGATGATTGGCCACTGCCAACGGCTATCTCTCTGGAGTCCCTGAGGCTTGATCACCGCTAACGGCATTCTCTCCAGAGCCCCTGAAGACTGGCCATCACTAACAGCTACCTCTCTGGGGTCCCCGAAGATCAGCTACTGCTAACGGCTATCTCCCCATAGTTCCGGAAGATCAGCCACTGCTAACGGCTATCTCTCTGGTGTCCCCAAAAATTGGCCACCACTATTGGCTATCCCTCCATAGTTCCGGAATATCAGCCACTGCTAACGGCTATCTCTCTGATGTCCCCAAAAATTGGCCACCACTACTAGCTATCTCCCCATAGTTCCGGAAGATCAACCACTGCTAACGGCTATCTCTCTGGTGTCCCCAAAAATTGGCCACCACTACTAGCTATCTCCCCATAGTTCCGGAAGATCAACCACTGCTATCGGCTATCTCTCTGATGTCCCCAAAAATTGGCCACCACTACTAGCTATCCCTCCATAGTTCCGGAATATCAGCCACTGCTAACGGCTATCTCTCTGATGTCCCCAAAAATTGGCCACCACTACTAGCTATCTCCCCATAGTTCCGGAAGATCAACCACTGCTAACGGCTATCTCTCTGGTGTCCCCAAAAATTGGCCACCACTACTAGCTATCTCCCCATAGTTCCGGAAGATCAACCACTGCTATCGGCTATCTCTCTGATGTCCCCAAAAATTGGCCACCACTACTAGCTATCCCTCCATAGTTCCGGAAGATCAGCCACTGCTAACGGCTGTCTCTCTGGTGTCCCCAAAAATTGGCCACCACTACTAGCTATCTCCCCATAGTTCCGGAAGATCAACCACTGCTAACGGCTATCTCTCTGGTGTCCCCAAAAATTGGCCACCACTACTAGCTATCTCCCCATAGTTCCGGAAGATCAACCACTGCTATCGGCTATCTCTCTGGTGTCCCCAAAAATTGGCCACCACTACTAGCTATCTCTCCAGAGTCCCCGAGAGATAGCTATTGGTGGTGGCCGGTCCAGCCTTCCACCATCCAAGACCAGAATATCAGTTTAGAAAGGAAGAGACCCTTTAAGGAAGCCGGAGCTGCTGTCGTTTTACTTTGTTCCCCTGACGAAAGAGAACAGATCGACTTAGAGAAAGAGAATCCTAAAAACACAGCAGCCTTCCCTGCACATCCATATTCATCACAGCCCCAAATTTGCATCACACTGAGGACCGTCTTTCCCGCATTCAGCGACAGACTTCCCCCCCCCTTCCTCCATCTCAGCCCACCTACCGTCCTCCTTGTCTAAGACCATCATTTCAGGAACGGCTCTCTGTGTCCCCGCTCCGTCTCTGCACTCGAGTCGACCAGTCCCGGGCAACTGCGACGAGCCCCCACGTAGCCCAGGAGAAAGTCGGCCAGCCACAACTGCTAGTGATGACCCCGCTTGTCCAGCTTCCGAAAGCCCCAATCACATCCCGGAGCCAAAAGGCGAGCAACACAAAAGGCAATCTCCGCTCACTTGGCTGGCATGGAGGCGGCTGACCAGCGACCGATCAAGGCTGCACCATCGGCTCTCCCCCTCCGAGACCGCTCAGTCGGCACGGCATAATCTGTCTCAATGGAGCGGCAGCTGGCGGACGGCGACCCCCTCCTCGAAAGTCCGGTGCTCCATAAACTGCCGCTTTTTTCCGCCCCCCCCCCCTCGCAAACTTGGAATATTCAACGACGCCTCGAAAAGAGAAAAAGAAAGAAAAAAAGAAGAAAAAAAGAGGGGGAAGCCGGAGAGGAGATTACTGGCGCTGCCTCTCCTTCGTCAGTTCATCAGCTTTGTATTGCTGCTACTGAATACATTCCAGGATCAGCTGCTTTATTCTGGTGACAAGGCTTCCTGGGGAACGCAAGGCAACCCGGCCTACGAGCGCCACCAACAGGACGCCGAGCGCCACTACCACCGCTCAACCTGCAAGTGCGCTCTTCCTGCGGCCAGCTTACCAGAAAATGGGGAAAAGAGGACCTGTATGGTCTCTAAGAAAAAAAAAAAAGAATAATTTTTCCCCTCTTTTCCCAAATTGTAATCCTCGTTACGTGAGAGTTTGAAATTTCCCCCAAATTGTCATTCAAAAAAAAAAAAAGTAAACATTTTGGCAAAATTTTAAACCTCTAATGAAATTATTATACAGGATTTATGGCGCCAACAGTTTGCTACAATGTAACGGGAGACAATACAGATCAATACAAGAGGGATAGGAGGGCCTGATCCTGGGAGCTTACAATCTAGGAGGGAGGGGCTGATCCTGGGAGCTTACAATCTAGGAGGGAGGGGCTGATCCTGGGAGCTTACAATCTAGGACGGAGGGGCTGATCCTGGGAGCTTACAATCTAGGAGGGAGGGGCTGATCCTGGGAGCTTACAATCTAGGACGGAGGGGCTGATCCTGGGAGCTTACAATCTAGGAGGGAGGGGCTGATCCTGGGAGCTTACAATCTAGGAGGGAGGGGCTGATCCTGGGAGCTTACAATCTAGGAGGGAGGGGCTGATCCTGGGAGCTTACAATCTAGGAGGGAGGGGCTGATCCTGGGAGCTTACAATCTAGGAAGGAGGGGCTGATCCTGGGAGCTTACAATCTAGGAGGGAGGGGCTGATCCTGGGAGCTTACAATCTAGGAGGGAGGGGCTGATCCTGGGAGCTTACAATCTAGGAGGGAGGGGCTGATCCTGGGAGCTTACAATCTAGGAGGGAGGGGCTGATCCTGGGAGCTTACAATCTAGGAGGGAGGGGCTGATCCTGGGAGCTTACAATCTAGAAGGGAGGGGCTGATCCTGGGAGCTTACAATCTAGGAGGGAGGGGCTGATCCTGGGAGCTTACAATCTAGGAGGGAGGGCCTGATCCGGGGAGCTTACAATCTAGGAGAAATATATTAGAGCAAAAAAAAAGTTGAGGATTTTAACCCCTCGCCCTCCAGAGGACTCCCCCCCTTCCCCCCCCCCCTTCCTGAGCAGGACATTTTCTTGCGATATGGTGCTGCGTTACTTTAACTGACAATAGCGCGGTTATCCAACGCCGCACGTAAATTATATTTAGGTCTTTTTTTTCTCCCGACAGAGATTTATTTTGGTGGTATTTGATCACCTCTGCTTTTTTTTAGTTTTTTGCCCTATAAGCAAAAAAAAAGCCGACAATTTTGAAGAAAAAAAATAAATATATATATATATTTTTTTTTTTTTTTAAATTGTCAGCATTTTTTTTGCTTATAACAAAAAAATTAAAAAAAAAGCAGAGGTGATCTAAAAAAAAAAAAAAAAATAAAGTAATTTTTTCCCCTTTTTTCCAAATTGTAATCCTCGTTATGTGAGAGTTTGAAATTTCCCCCAAATTTTCATTCAAGAAAAAAAAAATTAAACATTGTGGCAAAATTTTAAATCTCTAACGAAATGCATTGGAGCAAAAAAGTTGAGTTTAACCCCTCACCCTCCAGAGGACTTACCCCCCCCCCCCCCCCTTCCTGAGCAGGTCATTTTCTTGCGATACGGCGCTGCGTTACTTTAACTGACAATAGCGCGGTTATGCAACGCCGCACGTAAATGAAATGTAGGTCTTTTTTTTCCTCCCCACAAGTAGAGATTTCTTCCGGTGGTATTTGATCACCTCTGCTTTTTTTTTTTTTTTTTTTGCGCTATAAGCAAAAAAAAAAAAGGCCGACAATTTTGAAGAAAAAAAAAGAAATATATATATACAGTTGCAAGAAAAAGTATGTGAACCCCTTGGGATTACGTGGAGTTTTGCATGAATTGGGCATAAAATGTGCTCTGAACGTCATCTAAGTCACAACAATAGAAGAACACAGTCTGCTGAACATAATACTACACAAACATTAGATGTTGCCATGGTTTAATTGCACATAACATGTAAACATTCACAGTGCAGGGAGGAAAAAGTATGTGAGGCCCTAGCTTAATGACTTCTCCCAGAGCTAATTGTAGCCAGGAGTGAGCCAACCTTGACTCCAATCAGTGTGATGATATTGGATGTGTTGCTGACACCTGTTTTGGGTTTACTGGTTTCAAGAAGCACTGTCTGATGTGAACCATGCCTCGCAGAAAAGAGCTCTCAGAAGACCTACGATCAAGAATTGTTGACTTGCATGAAGCTGGAAAGGGTTACAAAAGTATCTCCAAAAGCCTTGATGTTCATGTGTCCACGGTAAGACAGACTGTCTACAAATGGAGAAAGTTTAGCACTGTTGCTACTCTCCCTAGGCGGGGTCGTCCTGTAAAAATGACTGCAAGAGCACAGCGCAGAATGCTGCATGAGGTAAAGAAGAATCCCAGAGTGTCAGCTAAAGACCTACAGAAATCTCTGGCACATGCTAACATTTTTGTTGACACATCTACAATAAGGAAAACATTAAACAAGAATGGAGTACATGGGAGGACACCACGGAGGAAGCCATTGCTGTCCAAAAAGAAGATTGCAGTATGTTTGAATTTTGCAAAAGCGCACCTGGATGTTCCACAGCACTACTGGCAAAATATACTGTGGACAGATGAAACCAAGATTGAGTTGTTTGGGAAGAACACACAACACTATGTGTGGAGAAAAAAAGGCACAGCACACCAACATCAAAACCTCATCCCCACTGTGAAACATGGCGGAGGGACCATCATGGTTTGCGGCTGCTTTGCTGCCTCAGGGCTGGACGGATTGTTGTCATTGATGGGAAAATGAATTCCAGAGTTTATCAAGACATTTTGCAGGAAAACGTACGACCATCTGTCCACCAACTGAAGCTCCGCAGAGGATGGGTGATGCAACAGGACAATGACCCAAAGCATACAAGTAATTCAACAAAACAATGGCTGCAACAGCACAGAATACGCCTTATGGAGTGACCCAGTCAGAGTCCTGACCTCAACCCCATTGAAATGCTGTGGCATGACCTTAAGAGAGCGATTCACACCAGACATCCCAAGAATATTGCTACACTGAAACAGTTTTGTGAAGAGGAGTGGTCCAAAATGACTCCAGATCGTTGTGCAGGTCTGATCTGCAACTACAGGAAACGTTTGGTTGAGGTTATTGCTGCCAAAGGAGGGCCAACCAGTTATTAAGTCCAAAGGTTCACATACTTTTTCCTCCCTGCACTGTGAATGTTTAAATGTTATGTGCAAATAAACCATGGCAACATCTAATGTTTGTGTAGTATTATGTTCAGCAGACTGTGTTCTTCTATTGTTGTGACTTAGATGACGTTCAGAGCACATTTTATGCCCAATTCATGCAAAACTCCACGTAATCCCAAGGGGTTCACATACTTTTTCTTGCAACTGTATATATATATATATATAAAAATAATAAATAAATATATTAGATAATAATAAATATATATTTATTTATTAATATTAAATATATAGTAATAAATATATGTTAATTAATAATAAATATATATATATATATATATATATATATATTAATAATAAATATATTTATATATATAGTTATTTTTTACTTTTTGCTATAAAACATGTCCAATAGAAAAATATATATTAATTAATTATAAATATAAATATATATATATATATATATGTGTGTATTTATTTATTTAATAAATATATATGTATTATATATATATATATATTCATAATAAATATTATATATATATTAATAATAATAAATATATTTATATATATAGTCATTTTTAATTTTTTTTATATAAAACATGTCCAATAAAAAAAATTTTAAAAACCAAATTTCCTCATAAATTTCAGCCAAAATGTATTCCGCTTCGTGTCTTTGCTTAAAAAAAAAATCCCGATACGTGTAAATTAATTGGTTTACGTGAAAGTTATAGCGTCTACAAATGGCGGGATAGATACTGGGATTTTTATTTTTACTAGTAATGGCGGCGATCAGCGATTTAAAGCGGGACTGCAACGGGCATTCTGACACTGGGGGGGGGGGGGGGACTGACTAACTGCCACTGAGATCCCCAGTGACACCAATACAGTGATCAGGGCTAATGAAAAGCACTGACACTGTACTAATGGCGCCGGGCAGGAAGGGGTTTCTATGAGGGGCGATCAAAGAGGGAGATACAAAGCAGCATGTCCTCGCTGGCAGGAGAGAGACCCGTGTTGTCAGTTTTGCCAACGATCGCCGGGAGTCACCGGCTGGGACCGGGTGATTGACATCCCTAGCCGCAAATAGTGGAGCGGATAAGGCGGTGTGCTCTCGTGCGCCCCCTACCCTGGAAATCATGTATATATATGTGATTCTGCGCAGGCGTGCCGCCCGGTAGCAGTACTTCCACTATAGGGTGGAGGGCGAGTGGTTATGGGGTACAATGGGCTATGAATGACCCCCGAAGGTCAGCAGAGCCTCTTCCATCTTCCCCGGATCTCTCCTTGTAGCAAATAGCTAAATAGAAAGAGGAGGAGGCATTTCCTCAGTCTCCCCTCCCCCAGTGATCAGACTGTACATTGTAACTTTGTAGAAGGAGGAGGAGGCATTTCCTCAGTCTCCCCTCCCCCAGCGATCAGACCGTACATTGTAACTTTGCAGAAGGAGGAGGAGTCATTTCCTCAGTCTCCCCTCCCACAGCGATCAGACTGTACATTGTAACTTTGTAGAAGGAGGAGGAAGCGTTTCCTCAGTCTCCCCTCCCCCAGTGATCAGACTGTACATTGTAACTTTGTAGAAGGAGGAGGAAGCGTTTCCTCAGTCTCCCCTCCCCCAGTGATCAGACTGTACATTGTAACTTTGTAGAAGGAGGAGGAGGCATTTCCTCAGTCTCCCCTCCCCCAGCGATCAGACCGTACATTGTAACTTTGCAGAAGGAGGAGGAGTCATTTCCTCAGTCTCCCCTCCCACAGCGATCAGACTGTACATTGTAACTTTGTAGAAGGAGGAGGAGACATTTCCTCAGTCTCCCCTCCCCCAGTGATCAGACTGTACATTGTAGCTTTGTAGGAGGAGGATGAGGCAGGGGCTGATCTGTGTCAGACATTTGTGAACACGGCCAGGAACTGCACAGACACCGGGATTTACATGATTGTGTTGTCTCTGAGCCTCCAATTCAGTCCAGGAAGTAGATGGTGACCCCGGGTGATGCCCGAATAAAGTCCAATCCATTATCCATCCCAATCCGCAGATCCCATCCATCCTGCGGGGATCGTCGGCACGCAACCTATACGGGATGACACCTACCGCACGGGGTGACACCGGAACCGCTCCACGAAAAGGTAAGTTGTAAAGAAAGCCGACGATGCCCGCAGGATGGATCAGATCTGCGGATTGGGGAGGATAATGGATCGGAGTCCGATCCATTATGCTCAATCCGCAGATCCCATCCATCCTGCGGGGATCACCGGAGGGGGTGTCACCGAGTGTTATCGCACTGAGTGACACCAACCCTAGGGACGCCCCTGGGGAAGGTTCCAGTATATATGTCACATTTACCAGCCCCATCCTTTCCCGAATGCACACAACGAGTGATCGGTACTGATCCATCACTGTGTTCATTCATAACTGAAGAAGCATAGCCAACAATGTTTTGTTTTTGGGGGGGGGGGGGGTGCCAGGGGTGGAGTGACTATTTGGAAACTCAGGCACTGCCCGAGGGCCCGGGGTCAGTAGGGGGCCCCATGAGATGCCCCTGGTACCTTTTTCATAGGCTTTTTTGAGCTTGGGCAAGGACACAGGGGCCTCATGATCCCCTATTGCCCGGGGGCCCCATGAGTTGTCTGTCCGCCCCTGGGGGGGGGGGGCCTGTCATGTCGGCTGTATAGGGCCCCGTCATGTTGGCTGTATGGGGCCTCGTCATGTTGGCTGTATGGGGCCCCATTATGTTGGCTGTATGGGGCCTTGTCATGTTGGCTGTATGGGGCCCTGACATGTTGGCTGTATAGGGCCCCGTCATGTTGGCTGTATGGGGCCCCGTCATGTTGGCTGTATGGGGCCCCATCATGTTGGCTGTATGGGGCCCCGTCATGTTGGCTGTATGGGGCCCTGTCATGTTGGCTGTATGGGGCCCTGTCATGTTGGCTGTATGGGGCCCCGTCATGTTGGCTGTATGGGGCCCTGTCATGTTGGCTGTATGGGGCCCTGTCATGTTGGCTGTATGGGGCCCCATGGTTTCTACCAGCAGTCCTGGAGGCACATAGTGTATGAAGGTGCCGGGCGGCGGACGTCACGTCTCTCGGACGCTTTCATTGGCGACATTTGCCGATTGGATCTATTTGGATATTTTGCCATTTGATCGGCCGTCTCCTTCTCATTCTAATTTGCGAGGGTCCTTCTCCCTCCCCCTCCCACTGCGCCTAATAAAGCCGGCGGTATTGATTTAGTCCTCCCCCCCCCCCTGTAAAACGCAGAGCGGCTCGGAGTCGCCAGCGGAAGATATATATCCTCTATACCTTATTTTAATTAGTTTTTGCTTATCCGTTCTCCAGCGGTTTTTCAAAACCACTTTCATATGGAGCGGCTAATCCTCGCGGCCCTCCAACACACTTCACGCTCGCTGTATCGTTTTACGCTGAAAAAAAAAAAGGGAGCTTCTCCAGCCACCATTTCCGGATAAAGATCCCCCAAATCATTAATTTCTGGTTACGGTTCGCAACCCTTCCTGGGACGACGGGCGCCAAAACCGCGTCGCAAATCCTAATTCTCCCGTAAATTTAATTATCGGGAAATAGTGACACTTCCAGCGTTACTGGACCATCGGAGATGAATACGTATGCTGGAGGATGTTTTCATAAACTCGCGTCTCCTCCTGCTGATTGGCCCCTCAGATCAGAGCACTTCGGGGGGCCAATGCAGATTGGAGCAGATTGGTCCGTATGAAACCTGCTTGTGATGGCCAATGGTTCAGAAGAGATGGAAGGAACTCAGGTTTAATTAAAGCATCACCCAACTTAGAAAAGGTACTTCAAAAGGGAGAGGCTGCACATTTTTTTCTGGAGGAACACAACGTAGCCTAGTCATTCATGCCTGGTCCATAGTCTATTCCATAACCTGGTTTGGGGGTTGGCAGCCCATAGCCTGGTTCATGGTCTCTCCACAGCCTGGTTCATGGTCTCTCCACACCCTGGTCAGTAGCTTCATCCATATCAGTCCATAGCCTGGTTCATGGTCTCTCCACACCCTGGTCAGTAGCTTCATCCATATCAGTCCATAGCCTGGTTCATGGTCTCTCCACACCCTGGTCAGTAGCTTCATCCATGTCAGTCCATAGCCTGGTTCATGGTCTCTCCACACCCTGGTCAATAACTTCATCCATATCAGTCCATAGCCTGGTTCATGGTCTCTTCACAGCCTCGTCAATAGCTTCATCCATATCAGTCCATAGCCTGGTTCATGCTCTCTCCACAGCCTGGTCAATAGCTTCATCCATATCAGTCCATAGCCTGGTTGATGGTCTCTCCACAGCCTGGTCAATAGCTTCATCCATGTCAGTCCATAGCCTGGTTCATGGTCTCTCCACAGCCTGGTCAATAGCTTCATCCACATCAGTCCATAGCCTGGTTCATGGTCTCTCCACAGCCGCGTCAATAGCTTCATCCATATCAGTCCATAGCCTGGTTCATGGTCTCTCCACAGCCTCGTCAATAGCTTCATCCACATCAGTCCATAGCCTGGTTCATGGTCTCTCCACAGCCGCGTCAATAGCTTCATCCACATCAGTCCATAGCCTGGTTCATGGTCTCTCCACAGCCTCGTCAATAGCTTCATCCACATCAGTCCATAGCCTGGTTCATGGTCTCTCCACAGCCAAATCAATAGCTTCATTCATTAGCTTCATCCATATCAGTCCATAGCCTGGTTCATGGTCTCTCCACACCCTGGTCAGTAGCTTCATCCATATCAGTCCATAGCCTGGTTCATGGTCTCTCCACACCCTGGTCAGTAGCTTCATCCATGTCAGTCCATAGCCTGGTTCATGGTCTCTCCACAGCCAAATCAATAGCTTCATCCATATCAGTCCATAGCCTGGTTCATGGTCTCTCCACACCCTGGTCAGTAGTTTCATCCATATCAGTCCATAGCCTGGTTCATGGTCTCTCCACAGCCTGGTCAATAACTTCATCCATGTCAGTCCATAGCCTGCTTCATGGTCTCTTCACAGCCTCGTCAATAGCTTCATCCATGTCAGTCCATAGCCTGGTTCATGCTCTCTCCACACCCTGGTCAGTAGCTTCATCCATATCAGTCCATAGCCTGGTTCATGGTCTCTCCACAGCCGCGTCAATAGCTTCATCCACATCAGTCCATAGCCTGGTTCATGGTCTCTCCACAGCCTCGTCAATAGCTTCATCCACATCAGTCCATAGCCTGGTTCATGGTCTCTCCACAGCCTCGTCAATAGCTTCATCCACATCAGTCCATAGCCTGGTTCATGGTCTCTCCACAGCCAAATCAATAGCTTCATTCATTAGCTTCATCCATATCAGTCCATAGCCTGGTTCATGGTCTCTCCACACCCTGGTCAGTAGCTTCATCCATATCAGTCCATAGCCTGGTTCATGGTCTCTCCACACCCTGGTCAGTAGCTTCATCCATGTCAGTCCATAGCCTGGTTCATGCTCTCTCCACAGCCTGGTCAATAGCTTCATCCATGTCTGTCCATAGCCTGGTTCATGGTCTCTCCACAGCCTCGTCAATAGCTTCATCCACATCAGTCCATAGCCTGGTTCATGGTCTCTCCACAGCCAAATCAATAGCTTCATTCATTAGCTTCATCCATATCAGTCCATAGCCTGGTTGATGGTCTCTCCACAGCCTGGTCAATAGCTTCATCCATGTCAGTCCATAGCCTGGTTCATGGTCTCTCCACAGGTTCATCAATAGCTTCATCCATATCAGTCCATAGCCTGGTTCATGGTCTCTCCACAGCCTGGTCAATAGCTTCATCCATATCAGTCCATACCCTGGTTCATGGTCTCTCCACAGCCTGGTCAATAGCTTCATCCATGTCAGTCCATAGCCTGGGTTATGGTCTCTCCACAGCCTGGTCAATAGCTTCATCCATGTCTGCCCATAGCCTGGTTCATGGTCTCTCCACAGCCTGGTCAATAGCTTCATCCATATCAGTCCATAGCCTGGTTCATGGTCTCTCCACAGCCTGGTCAATAGCTTCATCCATGTCAGTCCATAGCCTGGTTCATGGTCTCTCCACAGGTTCATCAATAGCTTCATCCATATCAGTCCATAGCCTGGTTCATGGTCTCTCCACAGCCTGGTCAATAGCTTCATCCATATCAGTCCATACCCTGGTTCATGGTCTCTCCACAGCCTGGTCAATAGCTTCATCCATGTCTGTCCATAGCCTGGTTCATGGTCTCTCCACAGCCTGGTCAATAGCTTCATCCATGTCAGTCCATAGCCTGGTTCATGGTTTCTCCACAGCCGCGTCAATAGCTTCATCCATGTCAGTCCATAGCCTGGTTCATGGTCTCTCCACAGCCTGGACAATAGCTTCATCCATGTCAGTCCATAGCCTGGTTCATGGTCTCTCCACAGCCTGGTCAATAGCTTCATCCATGTCAGTCCATAGCCTGGTTCATGGTCTCTCCACAGCCTGGTCAATAGCTTCATCCATGTCAGTCCATAGCCTGGTTCATGGTCTCTCCACAGCCTGGTCAATAGCTTCATCCATGTCTGTCCATAGCCTGGTTCATGGTCTCTCCACAGCCTGGTCAATAGCTTCATCCATGTCAGTCCATAGCCTGGTTCATGGTCTCTCCACAGCCTGGTCAATAGCTTCATCCATGTCAGTCCATAGCCTGGTTCATGGTCTCTCCACAGCCTGGACAATAGCTTCATCCATGTCAGTCCATAGCCTGGTTCATGGTCTCTCCACAGCCTGGTCAATAGCTTCATCCATGTCAGTCCATAGCCTGGTTCATGGTCTCTCCACAGCCTGGTCAATAGCTTCATCCATGTCAGTCCATAGCCTGGTTCATGGTCTCTCCACAGCCTGCTCAATAGCTTCATCCATGTCTGTCCATAGCCTGGTTCATGGTCTCTCCACAGCCTGGTCAATAGCTTCATCCATGTCAGTCCATAGCCTGGTTCATGGTCTCTCCACAGCCTGGTCAATAGCTTCATCCATGTCAGTCCATAGCCTGGTTCATGGTCTCTCCACAGCCTGGTCAATAGCTTCATCCATGTCTGTCCATAGCCTGGTTCATGGTCTCTCCACAGCCTGGTCAATAGCTTCGTCCATATCAGTCCATAGCCTGGTTCATGGTCTCTCCACAGCCTGGTCAATAGCTTCATCCATATCAGTCCATAGCCTGGTTCATGGTCTCTCCACAGCCTCGTCAATAGCTTTGTCCATATCAGTCCATAGCCTGGTTCATGGTCTCTCCACAGGCTCGTCAATAGCTTCGTCCACATCAGTCCATAGCCTGGTTCATAGTCTCTCCACAGCCTCGTCAATAGCTTCATCCATATCAGTCCATAGCCTGGTTCATAACCAAGTCCAAACCCTTATCTAAAGAGATTAGCCCAAAGCCTGGTTCAAAGTCCAGCTCATAGTCTGAACCATAAGCAGATTCATAGTCAAAACTACACCTTCATCCATAGACTGATCCAAAGCTTAGTCCACAACATGGCCTATGGGCTTGTTTGTAGCCTAGTTGGTAGCCTAGTTCATAGTCTGGTTCATTTTTTCTCCATAGTCTGATCCATAGAATAAACTTTAGCCTGGTTCATAACCCAGTCAAAACCCTTATTTTAAGATTAGCTCACAGCCTGGCCTTTAGACTGGTCCAAAGCCCAGCTCATAGCCTGAACCATAAACAGGTTCATAGTCAAAACTGCACCTTCATCCATACACTGGTCCACAGCCTAGTCCATAACATGGCCTATGGGCATGTTTGTAGTCTGGTTGGTAACCTAGTCCACAGTCTGATCCATTGTCAGGTTCATTGTCTCTCCACAGCCTGGTCAATAGCTTCATCTATAGAATAGTCTATAGTCTGGTTCATAACCCATTCCAAACTCCTATCTAGAGATTAGCCCAAAGCTTGGCCTTTAGACTGGTCCAAAGCCCAGCTCATAGCCTGAACCAGAAACAGGTTCATAGTCAAAACTACACCTTCATCCATAGACTGGTCCACAGCCTAGTCCATAACATGGCCTATGGGCCTGTTTGTAGCCTGGTTGGTAGTCCAGTCCATAGTTTTCATGCTGCCCTAGGCAACACAAAAATTGCCCCCCCTCCCACAGAGAGACCCTGACATCAAGCAGCACCCCCCTCCCCGACGAAGAGAGCCTGCCATTGACCAACAACACCCCAGTCCCCCACCCCCACCCGAGAGAGCCTTCCACTACCACCGCCCCCCATACACTGGCAATGCCCCCCCCCCTCCAACCCTGCGAGAGAGAAGACACTCACCTTCACAGCTCTGGACATCCCTGGGAACAAGAGTTAGGCTTTGCACACACCATCAAGCAGCCCGCAGCCTCTCTCAGATCCCACCTGGTCCCCATGCTGCATGTGTCCCTTCTTTCATCCCTTCCTTTGGGGGGCGGCGCTGCACCCCTGAAAAATGGTGCTAGTCCCCTGAAAGATGCCGCTGCCCCCCTGAAAAATGCCACCCTAGGCAAATGCCTTGTGGTAAATACACCCCTGCCACCTCCCAGCAAGAGAGAGAGAGAAAGACACCTTCACAGCTCCAGACATCCCCTGGAATAAGAGACAGGCTCTGCATACACCGTCAAGGAGCCTGTAGCCTCTCTTGGATCCCACCCGGTCCCCATGCCGGGTGTGTCCCTTCTTCTGTCTTTTCTTCCAGGGGACAGTGCTGGCCTCCCTGAAAAGTGCCGCCCTAGGCAAATGCCTTGTGGTAAATACGCCTCTGCTTGGTGCCAAGGAAAACTAAATCACACTTATTAGAGCTCATCACTGACAGACCAGATTTAACAACCAACAACCAGAATGGTGTATATTGGCCTCCTCATACCCAGCTATTATCCTTTGGAAGTCACATCTCCCCCGGGGGTAATGGTTTGTAAATGAGCAATGGTGCATAACATACCACACTTTTTCCTAAATTACAAAAGTTTGACACTGAAGTTGATGATAGGGATGAGCAAGGTTAAAAAAAACCAAAACAACTGACAAACTGGATACAAAAATTGAGTCACACGGACCTTCCTACAAGAAGGTGCTAAACCACCGTGGAGGTATCTTTGTACCCTTTTCAGACCCCCCAATTCCTGTATAATTGGGAACAGAGTTTTATGTGTGTGATCACATGACTGAAGGTAAAACCTCGGGACGATGATGGCTGCCACCTGTGCACCCTTCCCCACGGAACACACTTTGCCTCCAACCCTCAACTTCTTCCCATCCCCGTCTTTTCCATCCAGAAAATCTCTTTAGCTTCATCCTTTGGCTCTGGCGGCGCCGGGGTTAGCACTCGGCAAGGTTTCGCTCTATAAAAGTAAACTAATCGCGTTGCTGCTGCTCATACGCATGGCATAAAGCTTGTGTGACGGCTTTACAAGGCATCGTAATAAGTCAAATATTTTCACATAAAGATTACTCTACCCCAAAAAGATAAAAAATTATTCTGTAAAAGCCGTTTTATGGAGGAAGGGATAAACAAGCGCACGGCCGTGATTTCGGAGCCGTAACATCACAAAGTAAACTTGTGCTGATTTCTTTTTTGTGATCTTTTCTCTTCAGCAATATAAATAGGAAGGTTTGTTGATGCAATCAGGAAGAGAAGGAAGAAGCTAAATATTTCCTCCAAAATTACATAGTTAGTCTGGCTGAAAAAAGACAAAAGTCCATCCAGTTCAACAAATTAAAAAAAAAGTTATAATCCTACACCCACAGTTGATCCAGAGGAAGGCAAAAAACCCAGCAAAGCACGATCCAATCTGCTCCTGCAGGGAATTTCCATTTCTTACCTGACTTCTCGGGTTTCAAGAAAAGTTTTCAGGTTAAATAGTAGGAATTGACATCAAGTTCCAGAGATATCCACCTCATTCTTGCTCCACCCCTCAGGTACCCTTTGATTTGGATCAATTATGAGGAAACAGGAGCCTCAGCTTCACTTGCAACATATCAACTGGTCAATAGCTTCATCCATATCAGTCCATAGCCTGGTTCATAACCAAGTCCAAACCTTTATCTAGAGAGATTAGCCCAAAGCCTGGCCTTTAGACTGGTCCACAGCCCAGCTCATAGCCTGAACCAGAAACAGGTTCATAGTCAAAACTACACCTTCATCCATAGACTGGTCCAAAGCCCAGCTCATAGTCTGAACCATAACCAGGTTCATAGTCAAAACTACACCTTCATCCATAGACTGGTCCACAGCCCAGCTCATAGCCTGAACCAGAAACGGGTTCATAGTCAAAACTACACCTTCATCCATAGATTGGTCCACAGCCCAGCTCATAGCCTGAACCACAAACAGGTTCATAGTCAAAACTACACCTTCATCCATAGACTGGTCCACAGCCTAGTCCATAACATGGCCTATGAGCTTGTTTGTAGCTTGGTTGGTAGTCTAGTTCATAGTCTGGTTCATGGTTTCTCCATAGTCTGGTCCATAGCTTCATCCATAGAATAGTCTGGTTCATAACCCAGTCCAAACCCTTATGTAGAGATTAGCCCACAGCCTGGCCCTTAGACTGGTCCAAAGCCCAGCTCATAGTCTGAACCATAACCAGGTTCATAGTCAAAACTACATCTTCATCCATAGACTGGTCCACAGCCTAGTCCATAACATGGCCTATGGGCTTGTTTGTAGCTTAGTTGGTAGTCTAGCTCATAGTCTGGTTCATGGGTTCTCCATAGTCTGGTCCATAGCTTCATCCACAGCATAGTCTGGTTCATAACCCAGTCCAAACCCTTATGTAGAGATTAGCCCACAGCCTAGCCTTTGACTGGTCCACAGCCCAGCTCATAGCCTGAACCATAAACAGGTTCATAGTCAAAACTACTCCTTCATCCATAGATTGGTCTACAGCCTAGTCCATAGAATGGCCTATGGGCTTGTTTGTAGGCTGGTTGGTAACCTAGTCCATAGTCTGATCCATTGTCAGGTTCATTGTCTCTCCATAGCCTAATCCATATAATAGTCCAGTTGATCCAGAGGAAGGCAAAAAAACCAGCAAAGCATGATCCAATTTGCTCCTGCAGGGAATTTCCATTTTTTACCTGATTTCTCGGGTTTCAAGAAACGTTTTCAAGTTATACAGTGGGAATTGACATCAAGTTCCAGAGATATCCGCCTCATCTTTGCTCCACTGCTCAGTTACCCTTTGATTTGGATCAACCATGCGGAAACAGGAGCCTCGGCTTCACTTGCAACATACTCGAGAATGTCAAAATGGTGAAATGTTCAGTGGGTGACTTTGCTGGTGGCCATTGAAAGCTGGCTATTGATGGCCTCTTTTCGCTACATAAAAAAAGCCACAAGCACCAGTATCCAAGAGACTTAATGGAGAAGAAGCAGCTCACCAATGGCTAAGAGTCGGAATATTTTTATTTCATTGTTATTTATTAAAACCAAACAAGACAACACATTTTGGGGGAATCTAAGGAATCATCAGGATAAAATGAACTGGTGACAACTGGACAGGAATCATGCCAGTAAAAAAAGGTTAAAAGGATCACAAATAGAGTGAAAAGCGGGCTTCAGATGCTAAAAGTTCTT
This sequence comes from Staurois parvus, assembly GCF_062004578.1. Lineage (NCBI taxonomy): Eukaryota > Metazoa > Chordata > Amphibia > Anura > Ranidae > Staurois > Staurois parvus. The sequence continues at coordinate 321,219 of NW_028319674.1, read as the reverse complement.
GAATTTTATCAGAAATGCCTTCCAGAGGCCTCTTCAGAGGCCTGACCGGAGTCACTGCCCTCCACTGCAAAATGTTCACCCCATGCTTGCAAGAGTGAACCTACTTCAGAACCAGAATCCCCGACCCATTCCTTGTGAAATAAATATATTCTTCCTTACCCATGCACCCTCGGTGGTTTTGGTCCAATGGGGAGACAGATTGGACAGGCTCACCCGGTGACCCAAATTATTCCTGTCCCTTACAGCACCTATAAATCAAAAAGTGGGACCTGGACAAGAGTTCTTTTTCTCCAACATGCTCTTCTGTAGTCAGCATCCTGATCCTTGCATGTTGGCTGAAAATAACTCATTTTATAGAAGTTCCAATCCTCATCCTTGCATGGTGGCTGAAAATAACTGTCACTTTATAGACGTTCCAATCCTCATCGTTCTGTGTTAGCTTTGTGAACCGAGCAATGGCTTTAATACAAGGATATGGATCTTTATTTTCAGCCAGGTGCAAATGACTGTCACTTTCTAGAAGTTACAATCCTCATCCTTGCGTGATGGCTGAAAATAACTGTCACTTTATAGAAGTTACAATCCTCGTTGTTGCATGTTGGCTAAAAATTACTATCACTTTATAGAAGTTACAATCCTCATCCTTGCATGTTGGCTGAAAATAACTGTCACTTTATAGACGTTCCAATCCTCGTCCTTCTGTGTGTTAGCTTTGTGAAACGAGCAATGGCTTTAATACAAGGATAGGTATCTTTATTTTCAGCCAGGTGAACATATGACTCAGCTGAAAATAACTGCCACTTTATAGAAGTTAGCATCCTCATTCTTGCATGTTGGCTGAAATTAACTATCGCTTTACAGAAGTTACAATCCTCATTCTTGCATGTTGGCTGAAAATAACTGTCACTTTATAGAAGTTACAATCCTCGTTGTTGCATGTTGGCTAAAAATTACTATCACTTTATAGAAGTTACAATGCTCATCCTTGCATGTTGGCTGAAAATAACTGTCACTTTATAGACGTTCCAATCCTCGTCCTTCTGTGTGTTAGCTTTGTGAAACGAGCAATGGCTTTAATACAAGGATAGGTATCTTTATTTTCAGCCAGGTGAACATATGACTCAGCTGAAAATAACTGCCACTTTATAGAAGTTAGCATCCTCATTCTTGCATGTTGGCTGAAATTAACTATCGCTTTACAGAAGTTACAATCCTCATTCTTGCATGTTGGCTGAAAATAAATGTCACTTTATAGAAGTTACAATGCTCATCCTTGCATGCTGGCTGAAAATAACTGTCACTTTACAGACGTTCCAATCCTCATCCTTGCATGTTAGCTTTGTGAACCGAGCAATGGCTTTAATACAAGGATAAGTATCTTTATTTTCAGCCAAGTGAACATATGACTCAGCTGAAAATTATTGTCACTTTCTAGAAGTTACAATCCTCATTCTTGCATGTTGACTGAAAATAACTGTCACTTTAGAGAAGTCCTTCTGTGTTAGCTTTGTGAACTGAGCAATGGCTTTAATACAAGGATAAGGATCGCTATTATTAGCCAGGTGAATATGTGACTCAGCAGAAAATAACTGTCGCTTTCTAGAAGTTACAATCCTCATCCTTGCATACTGGCTGAAAATAACTGTCACTTTATAGACGTTCCAATCCTCATCCTTGCATACTGGCTGAAAATAACTGTCACTTTATAGACGTTCCAATCCTCATCCTTGCATACTGGCTGAAAATAACTGTCACTTTATAGACGTTCCAATCCTCATCCTTGCATACTGGCTGAAAATAACTGTCACTTTATAGACGTTCCAATCCTCATCCTTGTGTATTATCTTTGTGAACCGAGCAAAAAAAAAAAAAAAGAAACAAAAAATGGAAGCAAAGCCTGAACCTGAATCCTGCGATGAAGAGATTTATGCTGTACAATGTAACAAAGACAAGCGCACCCAAGAAAGTAAACGTCTTCCTCTTGCAAAACTTTTACGACTGGAGGGCCAAGAGTCACTTCCCGGCTTTCGTCTGGATGGACAATAAACACGACTGATTATCTAGAAGACTTCTTTGTGTTCCTTCTCTGCATTTCTGACCTTCCAGTCCTTGTCTGGGTGGCGCGGGGCCCGACGCTCGACCCTTTCATACCGCCGCATATATAATAAATACACATTTAGTAAAAAAGGAACCTTTAAAAAAAAAAACAAAAAGAGAGCTTTAAAGACTTGGTAACCCGCCGGTGCAAAAAATGCACTTTGCAGCATCAACACAACTCCTGCTTTGAGTTCTCCAAGTGGAGTAAAGCTTCAAGAAGGCGGGAAGGTGCTCGAACGGTGACCCGTCACATCTCAGTCTTTGCTCTCCACTTGCCTTTGCCTGCGAAGACAGCTCCCCGCTGCTTTCCTGACAATCATTGTGGAAACACGCTCACCACCACGTAGCCCTTAGCAAAAGATGCCGAAAATGTCACTGATGCTGACAAGATTAAAGGCCTCTTTAGGCATAAAAAGTATTGATCAGCGGGGCCCCGCAATCTTTTTTAACTCAATTCATCACAGCGTAATGAAAAATAGACGGCTTTAAAAGAGAATCTCCAATTATGACACAGTGTCTCCGAGAATGGAACGGTAGGAACTGGAACATTTCTGGTGAGAGCGCAAAATACGGGACTGCCAGTGAGGTTAGCCGGGTAGAATTGGGTTATGAAATTTGTGGGAACTCGATAACTGCCGGCGAGAGTTAGCCGGCACAAAAATAATCAGCAAGATCGGCCCTGGGAGAGCCGTGTTCTGCTTTATGGTTGACCAGAAAAAAAATGGGATTTCTCTTGGAACATTGCTGGCGAGAGCGCAAAATCCGGGACCGCGAGTGAGGTTAGCCGGGTAGAATTGGGTTCTGCCGTTGGGAACTCGATAATTGCCGGCGATAGTTAGCCGGCACAAAAATAATCGGGAAGATCGGCACTGGGAGAGCCGAGTTCTGCTTTATGGTTGACCAGAAAAAAAAGGGGATTTCTCTTGGAACATTGCTGGCGAGAGCCCAAAATATGGGTCCGCGAGTGAGGTTAGCCGGGTAGAATTGGGTTCTGCCGTTGGGAACTCGATAATTGCCGGCGATAGTTAGCCGGCACAAAAATAATCGGGAAGATCGGCACTGGGAGAGCCGAGTTCTGCTTTATGGTTGACCAGAAAAAAAAGGGGATTTCTCTTGGAACATTGCTGGCGAGAGCCCAAAATATGGGTCCGCGAGTGAGGTTAGCCGGGTAGAATTGGGTTCTGCCGTTGGGAACTCGATAATTGCCGGCGATAGTTAGCCGGCACGAAAATAATCGGGAAGATCGGCACTGGGAGAGCCGAGTTCTGCTTTATGGTTGACCAGAAAAAAAAAGGTGATTTCTCTTGGTCCGGCGTAGAACTTTAAAAAATGTACATGGTGGTGGTGAGCTTGCCGTAGTTTATTGGTTGAGGCTTCAGTTAAGTGAATTGTAGGAGGCTGTAGGACGACCAAACTGATAGCTAGAGCAGCCTTTTTCCACCAGGGTGCCAAGGCACCCTGGGGTGCCTTGAGGTTTCTTCAGAGGTGCCTTGGCAAAATGTCTAAAAATTGCCCAAAACTTGTATACAAGCCAGAGGGTGGAACAAGCCGCCTTTTATTTACACAAAGCCGGGTTGAATTGGGTTCTGCCGTTTGTGGGAACTCGATAATTGATGGTGAGAGTTAGCCGGAACAAAAATAATCGGGAAGATCGGCCCTGGTAGAGCTGAGTTCTGCTTTATGGTTGACCAGGAAAAAAAGGGGATTTCTCTTGGAACATTGCTGGCGAGAGCCCAAAATATGGGTCCGCGAGTGAGGTTAGCCGAGTAGAATTGGGTTCTGCCGTTTGTGGGAACTCGATAATTTCTGGCAAGAGTTAGCCAGAACAAAAATAATCGGGAAGATCGGCCCTGGGAGAGCCGAGTTCTGCTTTATGGTTGACCAGAAAAAAAAAGGTGATTTCTCTTGGTCCGGCGTAGAACTTTAAAAAATGTACATGGTGGTGGTAAGCTTGCCGTAGTTTATTGGTTGAGGCTTCAGTTAAGTGAATTGTAGGAGGCTGTAGGACGACCAAACTGATAGCTAGAGCAGCCTTTTTCCACCAGGGTGCCAAGGCACCCTGGGGTGCCTTGAGGTTTCTTCAGAGGTGCCTTGGCAAAATGTCTAAAAATTGCCCAAAACTTGTATACAAGCCAGAGGGTGGAACAAGCCGCCTTTTATTTACACAAAGCCGGGTTGAATTGGGTTCTGCCGTTTGTGGGAACTCGATAATTGATGGTGAGAGTTAGCCGGAACAAAAATAATCGGGAAGATCGGCCCTGGTAGAGCCGAGTTCTGCTTTATGGTTGACCAGAAAAACAGGGGGATTTCTCTTGGAACATTGCTGGCGAGAGCGCAAAATACGGGACCGCGAGTGAGGTTAGCCGGGTAGAATTGGGTTCTGCCGTTTGTGGGAACGCGATAATTTCTGGCGAGAGTTAGCCGGCACAAGAATAATCGGGAAGATCGGCCCTGGGAGAGCCGAATTCTGCTTTATGGTTGACCAGAAAAAAAAGGTGATTTCTCTTGGTCCGGCGTAGAACTTTAAAAAATGGACATGGTGGTGGTGAGCCAGCCTTGGTTTATTGGTTGAGGCTTCGGTTAACCACTTACCATCCAGCCCATGTATATAAACAGCCAGACAGTGGCAGTGCATGCGCCCACCATTTTGTATTGTGCATGCTCCCTGCGATCCTCCGGACACAGCGGAACACCGATCGCTGTACGGGACCTCTGTGTGAGGTCCCAATCATGTGAGCACTGATTGGCCAATCAGTGATCACATGAATAGGAGTAAGCAAGATGTCACTTCTGACATCATCGCTTACTACATGTGAAATCTGTGAATGATCACAGAGATCACATGGTACAGAGCTATTCCCAACAGCCTTGTACCATGTGACAAGCTGTGACCAATCATAGCTCTCACAGTATTTCTCAATGGCTGCAAGAATGCAGCCAGAGAGAAGGAGATATGATTCCTCTTACAGTCTTTATGGGTGTAAAAGCAATCAGTGTAAAAAAAAAAAAAAAATCTTCATCACCCCCCACAAGTAGTACAGTGTCACCATGGTGACCCTACTGCTAGGGTGACAGTATGTTAAAAAAACCCATAAATAATAAAAAAAAATTAATTAAAAATGTAAAAATGTTTTAAAAATTATAATTTTTGGTTATAACTAATTAGGGTTATATTTTTTTTTATACTAAAAAGAAAGATGAATACATTTGTGTCGAGATTTATGAAGAAAGATTATTTATTTGCAAAATTTTATAAGAAAAACACTTTTTTTAAAAAAATGTTTGGACTTTTTCATTTATATAGCAAAAACAAAATAAATACCACCAAAAAAAAGCTTTATCTGTCTCAAAAAATGCTAAAAAATTCATATGGGTACAGTGTTGCATGACCGCGCAATTGTCATTCAAAGTGTGATAGCGCTGAAAGCTGAAAATTGGCCTGGACTGGAAGGGGGTGAAAGTATCCGGACTGGAAGGGGGGAAAATGTCCGGACTGGAAGGGGGGGGGGGGGAAAGTGTCCGGACTGGAAGGGGGGGAAAGTGTCCGGACTGGAAGGGGGGGAAAGTGTCCGGACTGGAAGGGGGGGAAAGTGTCCGGACTGGAAGGGGGGGGAAGTGTCCGGACTGGAAGGGGGGGAAAGTGTCCGGACTGGAAGGGGGTGAAACTATTCGGACTGGAAGGGGGGAAAAGTGTCCGGACTGGAAGGGGGGGGAAGTGTCTGGACTGGAAGGGGGTGAAACTATCCGGACTGGAAGGGGGGGGATAGTGTCTGGACTGGAAGGGGGGGAAAGTGTCCGGACTGGAAGGGGGGAAAAGTGTCCAGACTGGAAGGGGATGAAAGTGTCCGGACTGGAGGGGGGGGAAAGTGTCCGGACTGGAAGGGGCTGAAAGTGTCCGGACTGGAAGGGGGGGAAAGTGTCCGGACTGGAAGGGGGTGAAAGTGTCCGGACTGGAAGGGGGTGAAAGTATCCGGACTGGAAGGGGGGGAAAGTGTCCGGACTGGAAGGGGGGAAAAGTGTCCGGACTGGAAGGGGGGGAAAGTGTCCGGACTGGAAGGGGTTGAAAGTATCCGGACTGGAAGGGGTTGAAAGTGTCCGGACTGGAAGGGGGTGAAAGTATCCGGACTGGAAGGGGGGAAAAGTGTCCGGACTGGAAGGGGGGGAAGTGTCTGGACTGGAAGGGGGTGAAACTATCCGGACTGGAAGGGGGGGAAAAGTGTCCGGACTGGAAGGGGGGGGAAGTGTCTGGACTGGAAGGGGGTGAAACTATCCGGACTGGAAGGGGGGGGAAAGTGTCCGGACTGGAAGGGGGTGAAAGTGTCCGGACTGGAAGGGGGGAAAAGTGTCCGGACTGGAAGGGGGTGAAAGTGTCCGGACTGGAAGGGGGTGAAAGTGTCCGGACTGGAAGGGGGTGAAAGTGTCCGGACTGGAAGGGGGTGAAAGTATCCGGACTGGAAGGGGGGGAAAGTGTCCGGACTGGAAGTGGTTAAGTAAATCGTAGGAGGCTGTAGAACGACCAAACTTGATAGCTAAACCAGCGTTTCTTAACCAGGGTGCCTTGAGGTTTCTCCAGGGGTACCTTGGCAAAAGGTTCAAAAATTGCCCAAAACTTGTATGGGTGGAACAAGCCGGCCTTTTAGTTACACGAAGCCACAGGTTTTCATTGTGCACCTTAACGAGCTTCTAGCCACCGGTGTTCTGACAACCAATGACATCATCAGCTGATAAAGGAGGATGTCAGCATCCCAGTTTGACCCTCTCCGTCAATCAGGGGCGTATTTACCACAAAGCAAATAAGGCATTTGCCTAGGGCGGCATTCTCCAGGGGGGCAGCATTGTCTCCCCGGAAAAAGGGACAGAAGAAGGGACACATGTGGCATGGGGACCAGGTGGGATCTGAGAGAGGCTGTGGGCTGCTTGATGGTGTATGCGGAGCCTGATTCTCATTCCCAGGGATGTCCGGAGCTGTGAAGGTGAGTCTCTCTCTTTCTAATTTTAAAGGGTGCCTCAAGACTGTCCATAATTTTATAGGGTGCCTCAAGACTGTCCATAATTTTATAGGGTGCCTCAAGACTGTCCATAATTTTATAGGGTGCCTCAAGACTGTCCATAATTTTATAGGGTGCCTCAAGACTGTCCATAATTTTATAGGGTGCCTCAAGACCGTCCATAATTTTATAGGGTGAGAAACACTGAGTTAGACAACTGAACTAGCAGCTAGTAATACCCTGACCAATACAACACCTAGTTAGCCTCAGACACGAGACCGCAGGTGGAAAACTCCAACCACCAAAAGATTTTTGCAACCAACAAAAAGTCCTTCCAAAAACATCATATGGTCAACCATGTCCATGTTCTGAGTAGATGTGAGAAATAATAGTATACATCCATGGAAAAATCCAAAAAAACCCTTTGCAAATTTTCAACCCCCCCCCAAAAAAAAAAAATTCTCATCCAGAGGGTACGACAGTGTAGTCCTAGGGAGGGGTATAGGCAGTTAAAATGACATCACATCCTAAATAGTCATTGCACACATTTTTGGAAATGTACTTGAAAAGGTGCCACAGTGGCCCCTTCATAGTCCGTTTCCAAAAATTGGTGAAAAGTATGCAGACCTAGGAGTCTTCCCCCGAAAGATCGTTGAAGCTTTAAAAACACTCCAGTCTGATCCCTTCCTATTAAAGAAAAAAAAAACAGCTCATGTCTTCCATCCTTAGCATTTATACAACTAAATATCTTTTTACATCCCTTTAACAACAGATTTTATGACATCAACGGGAAAGTTGGGGGGGGGGGGGAGGACTCGGCCTCGGAAGATCAGAAAGAGTCTAACATCGAAAAGCGTGTCTTCATGTCGTTGTACCATACACAGAAAGCTACCATGAAGCCGGGATTTTGAATTCGGTCTCAAGTCACCTGGTGACATTGGAAATGTATCTGTCATTGGCAGATCGTTCATTGATCAATAATTAGCAGATCTATCATTGATCAATAATTAGCAGATCATTCATTGATCAATAATTAGCAGATCACCCATTGATCAATAATTAGCAGATCACCCATTGATCAATAATTAGCAGACCACCCATTGATCAATAATTAGCAGATCACCCATTGATCAATAATTAGCAGATCATCCATTGATCAATAATTAGCATATCATCCATTGATCAATAATTGGCAGATCACCCATTGATCAATAATTAGAAGATCACCCATTGATCAATTATTAGCAGACCATCTACTGATCAATAATTAGCAGATCATCCATTGATCAATAAATAGCAGATCACCCATTGATCAATAATTAGCAGATCACCCATTGATCAATAATTAGCAGATCATCCATTGATCAATAATTAGCAGATCATCCATTGATCAATAATTAGCAGATCACCCGTCGATCAATAATTAGCAGATCATCCATTGATCAATAATTAGCAGATCATCCATTGATCAATAATTAGCAGATCATCTATTGATCAATAAATAGCAGATCACCCATTGATCAATAATTAGCAGATCACCCATCGATCAATAATTAGCAGATCACCCATTGATCAATAATTAGCAGATCATCCATTGATCAATAATTAGCAGATCATCCATTGATCAATAATTAGCAGATCACCCATTGATCAATAATTAGCAGATCACCCATTGATCAATAATTAGCAGATCACCCATCGATCAATAATGAGCAGATCACCCATTGATCAATAATTAGCAGATCATCTATTGATCAATAATTAGCAGATCACCCATTGATCAATATCGTGTCAATAACAACACTAGGAATGTTAACAGAATGATACATTAAAGTCAGGAATAACATACAATGTACCCAACAAGATGTGTCAGAACCAGCGGCGGACTGACAACTCATGGGGCCCCCGGGCAATAGGGGATCATGGGGCCCCTGTGTCCTCGCCCACACTCAAATCACACCCAAAAAAGCCTATGAAAGGTACCAGGGACATCTCATGGGGCCCCCTACTGACCCCAGGCCCTCGGGCAGTGCGTGAGTTCTCCAATGGTCAGTCCCCCCCTGATCAGAAAAACAACATCGTTACCAATGGCAGACGTAGACTTTTCTTGGGCCATCGGCATCGACTTACACTGGTGAGCTATTCACTCTTCGACTGCCTTTTTTTTATAAATGGCAGTTTTATCTCAGCTGCTCCACATCCTCAATGAAGTTGACTGAATCTGTTTTTCTTTCTGCGCATTCACTTTTTCCAGAATGATCTTCATTATCACGAGAGCCCCCCCCCCCCTCCCCCCCACATACATGCAACACATCTAGCAGGATCTAGACTCTACGCACTCATTTAGAACCTTTGAAACTGGATAAACTACCAAACGTCTGGTCGTTGCTGTTTCAAAAATCCCAGAAAAAAAAAAAAACCTTGGTCACCGCCATCAGTGGGCGATCTGAACGGCTTTGTTCATTTCCAGGAGCCACCATGACCTACCTACCCAACCGGGTCAATATTTTGTTGGTGTCCACTTGCATCAGCGAAGAGCAGGAAAGAATCGATCTTTCAACATCTTCCACCGTGCTATAAAAAGCTCTTTGGACTGCAGCAAGCAATGGTTTTAGTTCAGTGATGCTCGAGAGGTGTATGGCGCACCACGGAGACAACTCATCCAAAACATGGTGGTCCTCTAGAAGGTCACCTATCCTTCCTCCCGCCAGGGAGAATCATTTTTCCAGTAGTTTCCCAAGTTCCTTCCATTACCACCATTGGTTTTTCAGTTGACCCTCCCAGCAGGAGTTCCCACATCCCACCAGCTGTTTTATTTTGTCACATTTTGCCGACATCCATTTTTAATGGCGCACGTAATTCCACATCATTCAAGATCGTTACATTCGGAAACATTTAACGCATCGATAATACAAACTATCTGCACATATCAGATACACAGCAGCAGATTTAAGGACATATTTAGGTGTCCAATCTCACCTTCTTAAGAAGGTAACACTTTTTTTTTTGAGAATTAGAAATTAAAGGGTTCAAATTGTATTTATTAAGAATCTAAATTTCCTATCTATCTGTCAGTGATGGTATTGATGGCACCTTTCCATTGAGACATTTTCTGTGCAGAACATTCGAGAAGAGGTTCTTTCATTGATTAATCGGTATCTTTGAAGATCGAGCCATTACTTGTAACCCCCCAAATGACTCCAATCTGACGTTTTCCAAACCTCTTTTGCCTTATGAACATAAAACAAGATTTATTTAAACTTTTTAATTCCTGACCGAGGGAGGAGTCAGAAGTAAACTTTGCTCCTGGTAGTCACCTCTTCTTGCAAGAAGAGTGGTCCGTGGACGAGAACATATAGCAAATATACATCAGGACACCAGAATTGGGTCCAAAGTATTTGGGGTCAAATGTACGCAGAAATACCAGAATTGGGTCCAAAATATTTGGGGTAAATGTACACCGAGAAACCAGAATTAGGTCCAAAATATTTGGGGTCAAATGTACACAGAGAAACCAGAATTGGGTCCAAAGTATTTGGGGTAAATGTACACCGAGAAACCGGAATTGGATCCAAAATATTTGGGGTAAATGTACACCAAGATACCAGAATTGGGTCCAAAGTATTTGGGGTAAATGTACACCGAGAAACCAGAATTGGGTCCAAAGTATTTGGGGGTCACCATTCTGTAACGTACGTGCTACTGAGAACTAGACCAGTCTGGTATACAGGTGAAACTCGAAAAATGAGAATCTGGTGCATTCATTCATTCATTCATTCATTCATTGATTTCAGTGCAGCAACTTAAAAGGTGACACTAATATATGAGACTCATTCCATGCAAAGCAAGATAGTTCCAGCCGTGATTTGTCATCATTGTGATGATTATGGCTTACAGCTCATGAAAACCCCAAATCCACAATCTCAGAAAATGAGAATATTCCATGCAATCAATAAAACACGGATTGTACATAGAACAATATCGCACCTCTGAAAAGTAGAAGCTGCATATGTACTCAGTACTTGGTTGGGGCCCCTTTTGCAGCAATTACGGCCTCAATGCAGCGTGGCATGGAAGCTATCAGCCTGTGGCACTGCTGAGGTGTTATGGAAGACCAGGATGCTTCAATAGCGGCCTTCAGCTCTTCTGCATTGTTCGGTCTCATGTCTCTCATCTTTCTCTTGGCAATGCCCCATAGATTCTCCATGGGGTTCAGGTCAGGCGAGTTTGCTGGCCAATCAAGCACAGTAATCCCACGGTCATTGAACCAGGTTTTGGTGCTTTTGGCAGTGTGGGCGGAGCCAAGTCCTGCTGGAAAATGAAGTCAGCATCCCCATAAAGCTGGTCTGTGGAAGGAAGCATGAAGTGCTCCAAAATCTCCTGGTAGATGGCTGCGTTGACCCTGGACTTAATGAAGCACAGTGGACCAACACCAGCAGATGACATGGCTCCCCAAATCAACACAGACTGTGGAAACTTCACACTGGACTTCAAGCATCTTGCAGTGTGTGCCTCTCCATTCTTCCTCCATACTCGGGGTCCTTGGGCCTCTCCATTCTTCCCCCATACTCGGGGTCCTTGGGCCTCTCCATTCTTCCTCCATACTCGGGGTCCTTGTGCCTCTCCATTCTTCCTCCATACTCGGGGTCCTTGGGCCTCTCCATTCTTCCTCCATACTCGGGGTCCTTGTGCCTCACCATTCTTCCTCCGTACTCGGGGTCCTTGGGCCTCCCCATTCTTCCTCCATACTCGGGGTCCTTGTGCCTCTCCATTCTTCCTCCATACTCGGGGTCCTTGGGCCTCTCCATTCTTCCTCCATACTCGGCGTCCTTGGGCCTCTCCATTCTTCCTCCATACTCGGGGTCCTTGGGCCTCTCCATTCTTCCTCCATACTCGGGGTCCTTGTGCCTCTCCATTCTTCCTCCATACTCGGGGTCCTTGGGCCTCTCCATTCTTCCTCCATACTCGGGGTCCTTGTGCCTTTCCAATCTTCCTCCATACTCTGGGTCCTTGTGCCTCTCCATTCTTCCTCCATATTCAGGGTCCTTGGGCCTCTCCATTCTTCCTCCATACTCGGGGTCCTTGGGCCTCTCCATTGTTCCTCCATACTCGGGGTCCTTGGTTTCCAAATGTGATGCAAAAGCTGCTCTCATCAGAAAAGAGGACTTTGGACCACTGAGGACAGACCAGGTCTGTTTTTCTTTAGCCCAGGTAAGACGCTTCTGATGTTGTTTGTTGTTCAGGAGCGGCTTGACAAGAGGAATACGACATTTGAAGCCCATGTCCAGGATCCCTCTGTGTGTGGTGGCTCTTGATGCACTGACTCCAGCCTCAGTCCACTCCTTGTGAAAGTCCCCAACACTTTTGAATGACATTTTCCTGACAATCCTCTCCAGGCTGCGGTCATCCCTGCTGCTTGTGCACCTTTTTCTCCCACACTTTTCCCTTCCACATAACTTTCTATTAATGTGCTTTGATACGGCACTTTGGGAACATCCAACTTCTTCTGCAATTCCCTTTTGAGGCTTTCCCTCCTTATGGAGGGTGTCAGTGATGGTGTCAGGTCAGCAGTCTTTCCCATGATTGGGATTCCTACTGAACCAGACTGAGAGACCATTTAGAGGCTCAGGAACCCTTTGCAGGTGTTATGGCTGAATGAGCTGATTAGAGTGGGACACTTTGAGCCGAGATTATTCCACCTTTTCACAATATTCTCATTTTCTGAGATTGTGGATTTGGGGTTTTCATGAGCTGTAAGCCATAATCATCACAATGATGACAAATCACGGCTGGAACTATCTTGCTTTGCATGGAATGAGTCTCATATATTAGTGTCACCTTTTAAGTTGCTGCACTGAAATAAATGAATGAATAAATGAATGCACCAGATTGTTTGAGTTTCACCTGAACTAGAACAAAGGTCACCTGACCAAAAATGACTTACATGGAGTCGCGGTGCGCAGAGACTCGTCATTCATACTACTTCCTCCAAGTGTTCGGCATTAATTCAGAAAATTGTAAAATGAAATGCCAACCGATACAATATCGCTGTTTAATGACCAAACTACACGGAGGCTGGAAGGTGAAGGAAGACTGGTCTGTACATGTCACGGATGAGGACGAGTTTTTACGCGGCATCATCAGCGAACGTTTGCGTAGTAACTGCCCCGCCACCTAAATGAAGGCAGAACTTTGCTCAAGCACCGATCAAACTGAACAGCGACGATGAAACCTGCTCTTATGATTTATTACCCTCATTAATAATTGATACAGGACCGTCGTGCCACGTGGCACCGCACAAATGTTACCAACGAACAACCACGGATGTGCAAGAAAGAAAAAAAAAAAATCGATCGACAAATACATCCGATTGTAGATGAAAGCCAGCGGCCGTTCTCAGAGCCGAGCTAAAGTGTCGGCTCTCCGCGTTTCATGTCATCATTATCCACGACGTTAATTTCCAAGTGCTCTTTCCAACGTGGCCGCCGTGGAGCGCGAGGACAGCCGCCGAGTCGCACCTGCAACCCCCGAAGAGCTCCGGGAGCCTCTCACATCAAACAGGCAAAAAAAAAAAAATGGGAGCTGTTGGCACTCTTTGGTAATTGCTACCTTTTTAAAGAGCAGATCAATGTCAGACATCTGTCCGGCTATTAGGGAGTAATTGCCGGCCGCAAGAAGCATCTTTTGGAGACGACTGGAGGTGGGGGGGGGGGGGGGGGGTTGGGGGGGGGGATTTACGTAAAGTGCCTCGATCGACACTGATCCTACTCTGCCATTCTTTTATTTCAGCTGGCACCGTCTCTGAGCGGCGAGGAACAATCGTTGTTACCAGCTGCCGCTGCCGTAAGTGGGACCCGGTGACCAGCCAGACTCACATCTTAACCCTTCAGCCGCCTGCAAGTCGCTTCTTCTCCGGCCCTCACCGGCATTCTATACCCCTCGCTGTCATTCTATACCCCTCGCCGGCAATCTATACCCCTCGCCGGCAATCTATACCCCTCGCCAGCAATCTATACCCCTCGCCAGCAATCTATACCCCTCGCCAGCAATCTATACCCCTCGCTGTCATTCTATACCCCTCGCTGTCATTCTATACCCCTCGCTGTCATTCTATACCCCTCGCTGTCATTCTATACCCCTCGCCGGCAATCTATAGCCCTCGCCGGCAATCTATACCCCTCGCCGGCAATCTATACCCCTCGCCGGCATTCTATACCCCTCGCTGTCATTCTATACCCCTCGCTGTCATTCTATACCCCTCGCCGGCAATCTATACCCCTCGCCGGCATTCTATACCCCTCGCCGGCAATCTATACCCCTCGCCGGCAATCTATACCCCTCACCGGCATTCTATACCCCTCACCGGCATTCTATACCCCTCGCTGTCATTCTATACCCCTCCCTGTCATTCTATACCCCTCCCTGTCATTCTATACCCCTCCCGGCATTCTATACCCCTCCCTGTCATTCTATACCCCTCGCCGGCATTCTATACCCCTCGCTGTCATTCTATACCCCTCCCTGTCATTCTATACCCCTCCCTGTCATTCTATACCCCTCGCCGGCATTCTATACCCCTCGCTGTCATTCTATACCCCTCCCTGTCATTCTATACCCCTCGCCATCATTCTATACCCCTCCCTGTCATTCTATACTCCTCGCCGGCATTCTATACCCCTCGCCATCATTCTATACCCCTCGCTGTCATTCTATAACCCTCGCCGGAAATCTATACCCCTCGCCGTCATTCTATACCCCTCGCCGGCAATCTATAGCCCTCGCCGGCACTCTGCGACCCTCACTGGAATTCTATAGCCCTTGCCGGTATTCTATACCCCTCGCCAGCATTCTATACCCCTCGCCGGCATTCTATACCCCTCGCTGTCATTCTATACCCCTCGCCAGCATTCTATACCCCTCGCCGGCATTCTATACCCCTCGCCAGCATTCTATACCCCTCGCCAGCATTCTATAGCCCTCGCCAGCATTCTGCAACCCTCGCTGTCATTCTATAGCCCTCGCCGGCATTCTATAGCCCTCGCCGGCATTCTATAGCCCTTGCCAGCATTCTATAGCCCTCGCCAGCATTCTGCAACCCTCGCCGTCATTCTATAGCCCTCGCTGTCATTCTCCAACCCTCGCCGTCATTCTATAGCCCTCACCGGCATTCTCCGACCCTCGCCGGCATTCTCTACCCCTAGCCAGCATTCTATAGCCCTCGCTGTCATTCTCCGACCCTCGCCGTCATTCTATAGCCCTCGCCGGCATTCTCCGACCCTCGCCGGCATTCTCTACCCCTAGCCAGCATTCTCTACCCCTCAACGGCATTCTATACCCCTCGCCAGCATTCTATACCCCTCGCCAGCATTCTATAGCCCTCGCCAGCATTCTGCAACCCTCGCTGTCATTCTATAGCTCTCGCCATCATTCTCCGAGCCTCGCCGTCATTCTATAGCCCTCGCGGCATTCTATAGCCCTCACCGTCATTCTATAGCCCTCGCTGTCATTCTCCGAGCCTCGCCGTCATTCTATAGCCCTCGCGGCATTCTATAGCCCTCACCGTCATTCTATAGCCCTCGCTGTCATTCTATAGCCCTCACCGTCATTCTATAGCCCTCGCCGTCATTCTATAGCCCTCACCGTCATTCTATAGCCCTCGCCGTCATTCTTTAGCCCTCGCTGTCATTCTCCGACCCTCGCCGGCATTCTATAGCCCTCGCCGGCATTCTATAGCCCACAGATAGAAAATCCACAATTTCACTGACTTCTCCCACCTCTGGCATTTGGAAAACTAAGTGGACAACGTTGTTGCGGAATTATCCGGACATTGTTGTTGCAGATCTAACTAGACCACATTGTTGCAGAATTGACTTGACAACTTTGTTTCTTTTTGCTGCATCCCAAGCAGGAATACAATGTGTCAAGCCGTCCAAACTTGCCCCTCATTACCGCTCCTCCGAGACGATTTTCCCTCCCACCCCCCCCCCCTCCGCAACACAATCTGCGGATGACCGAAACTTGAATCCTGGCGGCGGCGTCCTTTCACGTGCGTCTCATTTAAAAAGTAAATTAGTTTGGCCGTAGCCCCGGGATTTATTTTCCACTTTACCCAATTTATTAGGAGGAGATCTCGCAGAGAGATTGGAGGGTGAGCGGGAGAAATTGCTTGGACGGGAAGAGGGGTGGAGGGGGGGGGATGGGATTGGTTTGTGATGATGGAATTCTGCAAAAAAAAAAAAAAAATTTTTTTTTTCATCAACGTCAATTGTCAGCGGCCGCTGCGGCGACGCGACTCGATTGTGTTTACGTTCTTGAAGCGGCGAAAGTGACAGAAGCATCTAGGAAGCGCTAATCTGGACGGGGGAGACGAGTCGCGGGGGAACGAGGGAAGTCAATAAATCAGCCACTCACCGTCCTCTTTATCCAGCACCATCCTCCCAGAGGCTGCGGGGAGCCCGCTCTCGGACGCCTCCGTCTCCAGAAGGCTCCGCGTGTCTTTTCCAGGCAGCCGAGACACGCTACGATGCAGCTGAGCGTTCCGCCGTCAGCCGGCGACAAGGACGGCGCGACTCCCGGAGAGCTCGGATCACATTCAGGACGATGCGAAGACGCTTTCCTCCGGCGTAAACCAAGGCTGACGCTCTACCGGCGGAGCTGTCCGGGCTCGGACGGCTCGGTGGAGGGGGGGGGGATTCCAGGCGGCCGGCGTTCCCGGAACGTGATCTGCCTCGATTGGAACGGCAGGCGATGCCTGGAACCCCGAGGAGAGGAGGAAGAATATTCCGCGGGTGGGAAGGAGACGTCTTCGCTGCTTTTCTCCTCCGATTTATGTGCTGTGTGCTTTCCTGCCGCTGCCAGAGAACTGCGCTCATTTCCCAGAGTCCCTAAGATCTCCCTTGTTAATTAAATCAATTCATTACGGTGAGATCTGATTAGCGGCCTCCCCTCCCCCCCCCCTCACCCCCCCCCTTTGAATCAATTATTCAATACACAAACATAATTGGCTGTGCGCGGGGTGTCTAAGTATCAGCTTATTTAACTCCAAGGACACTAATTACCCCGAGGGCCACGCAAGTTTTCTCATTAATTTTAACAAAACACAAAAGCGCAGTCGTGAGTGCGTGTGTGTGTGTGCATGTGTGTGAGTGCGTGTGCACGTGTGAGAGTGCGTGTGTGCGAGTGCGTGTGCACGTGTGTGAGTGTGTGTGTGAGTACATGTGTGAGTGTATGTGTGAGTGCGTGTGTGAGTGCATGTGAGTGCACGTGTAAGAGTGCGTGTGCACGTGTGTGAGTGCATATGTGAGTGCGTGTGCACGTGTGTGAGTGCGTGTGTGAGTGTGTGTGCACATGAGTGCGTGTGTGTGTGCATGTGTGTGAGTGCGTGTGCACGTGTGAGAGCGCGTGTGTGTGAGTGCGTGTGCACGTGTGTGAGTGCGTGTGCACGTGTGTGAGTGCGTGTGTGTGTGCATGTGTGTGAGTGCGTGTGCACGTGTGAGAGCGTGTGTGTGTGAGTGCGTGTGCACGTGTGTGAGTGCGTGTGCACGTGTGTGAGTGCGTGTGTGTGTGCATGTGTGTGAGTGCGTGTGCACGTGTGAGAGTGCGTGTGTGTGAGTGCATGTGCACGTGTGTGAGTGCGTGTGCACGTGTGTGAGTGTGTGTGTGAGTACATGTGTGAGTGTATGTGTGTGTGTGTGTGAGTGCGTGTGAGTGCACGTGTAAGAGTGCGTGTGCACGTGTGTGAGTGCATATGTGAGTGCGTGTGCACGTGTGTGAGTGCGTGTGTGTGTGTGTGCACGTGAGTGCGTGTGTGTGTGCATGTGTGTGAGTGCGTGTGCACGTGTGAGAGCGCGTGTGTGAGTGCGTGTGCACGTGTGTGAGTGTGTGTGTGAGTACATGTGTGAGTGTATGTGTGTGTGTGAGTGCGTGTGTGTGCATGTGAGTGCACGTGTAAGAGTGCGTGTGCACGTGTGTGAGTGCATATGTGAGTGCGTGTGCACGTGTGTGAGTGCGTGTGAGTGTGTGTGCACGAGAGTGCGTGTGTGAGTGCATGTGTGAGTGCGTGTGCACGTGTGTGTGTGAACATGTGTGAGTGCGTGTGTGAGTGCGAGTGCATGTGTGTGAGTGAGTGCGTGTGCACCTGTGTGAGTGCGTGTGTGTGTGAACATGTGTGAGTACATGTGTGAGTGCGTGTGTGAGTGCGAGTGCATGTGTGTGAGTGCGTGTGTGACTGCATGTTTGCGTGTGTGAGTGCGTGTGCACGTGTGTGAGTGCATGTATGCGTGTGTGCATGAGAGTGTGTGCGTGTGAGTGCGTGTGTGCATGTGCGCGTGTGAGTGCGTGTGCATGCGTGTCCGTGAGTGCATGTGTGCGTGTACCTGTGTGAGTGTGTGCGTGAGTGCATGTGTGCGTGTACCTGTGTGAGTGCGTGTGCATGCGTGTGTGAGTGCGTGTGCATGTACCTGTGTGAGTGCGTGTGGTGGGGAGGGAGGGGGACAGCGATGACACCGTCTCATCATCCAGTCCGAGCTGCTCATCAGAGGGGACCCTCGCCGTGAAAACGCTTCCACGAACGTTTCTGATTGGGTCCCCGGGTCGTTACCGATCGGTTTGCAGCCTCCGCCGGGTCACCTCGGGTGCCTGTCGCATCAATGGTGCCGCGGAGGAGGAGGAGAAGCTCGGATTTGGCGCTTTGAAGGATCGGTCCACCCAAAGTGCGCGTTTCAGTGCTTGGTGGATGTTGAAGAATAAAATCAAATTATACATCTCTCGAGGGTTCTATTGCGGAGTTCCCGGGTCTGTATTATAAGGGGTTTCCACCATCCCTGCAATTATTTCCCGGGTCTGTACACCCACTGTGCCCATTATGAGGGGTTCCCACCATCAATGTGCTGAGTTCCCGGGTCTGTACACCCGCTGTGCCCATTATGAGGGGTTCCCACCATCCCTGTGCTGAGTTCCCGGGTCTGTACACCCGCTGTGCCCATTATGAGGGGTTCCCACCATCCCTGTGCTGAGTTCCCGGGTCTGTACGCCCGCTGTGCCCATTATGAGGGGTTTCCACCATCCTTGTGTAGAAATTCTACTCTAAATTCTGTATGATCAGGCTGTATGCAGCCTAGGCTGACTTTTATAATCGGCTTTCTGTACATTTGACCTAACCTCAGGTGATCTCTTTCTTCCACCTCCTCCCTGGGAGGTGTCCTTGGAGGCAGGGGCAGACTTACCACACTGCCCGAGGGCCCGGGGTCAGTAGGGGGCCCTATGAGATGCCCCTGGTACCTTTCATAGGCTTTTTGGGTGTGGTTTGAGTGTGGGCGAGGACACAGGGCCCCATAATCCCCTATTGCCCGGGGGCCCCATGAGTTGCCAGTCCGCCCCTGTTGGAAGATGACAACACCCAGAGTTATGGGTAGATTGACCCAGCCAACCACCAGGAGGTGTATGGCCAATGATGCATGCTGGGGGAGGGTATACATATTTGAGGGAACTTCCCGGAAACTCTCTTGCCCCCCAGGCTTTGATCTGGGGAGGACGTGTACTGATTATCGGAACCTCCCAGGACTGCTGTGGTGAGGACTTCCACTAGGAGGCAGGTCGGGGTCCATAGGCCTGAAGTTTGATGCTGCCCTTCCAGAAGGTGCCTCCAGGATGAGGGGAGCAGAAGGATGACCTGATAAGGGGCCTCCAGGATGAGGGGAGCAGAAGGATGATCTGATAAGGTGCCTCCAGGATGAGGGGAGCAGAAGGATGACCTGATAAGGGGCCTCCAGGATGAGGGGAGCAGAAGGATGACCTGATAAGGGGCCTCCAGGATGAGGGCAGCAGAAGAATGACCTGATAAGGGGCCTCCAGGATGAGGGGAGCAGAAGGATGACCTGATAAGGGGCCTCCAGGATGCGGGGAGCAGAAGGTTGACTTAATAAGGGGCCTCCAGGATGAGGGGAGCAGAAGGATGACCTGATAAGGGACCTCCAGGATGAGGGGAGCAGAAGGATGACCTGATAAGGGGCCTCCAGGATGAGGGGAGCAGAAGGATGATCTGATAAGGTGCCTCCAGGATGAGGGGAGCAGAAGGATGACCTGATAAGGGGCCTCCAGGATGAGGGGAGCAGAAGGATGACCTGATAAGGGGCCTCCAGGATGAGGGGAGCAGAAGGATGACCTGATAAGGGGCCTCCAGGATGAGGGGAGCAGAAGGATGACCTGATAAGGGGCCTCCAGGATGCGGGGAGCAGAAGGATGACCTGATAAGGGGCCTCCAGGATGAGGGGAGCAGAAGGATGATCTGATAAGGGACCTCCAGGATGAGGGGAGCAGAAGGATGACCTGATAAGGGGCCTCCAGGATGAGGGGAGCAGAAGGATGATCTGATAAGGGGCCTCCAGGATGAGGGGAGCAGAAGGATGATCTGATAAGGGGCCTCCAGGATGAGGGGAGCAGAAGGATGACCTGATAAGGGGCCTCCAGGATGCGGGGAGCAGAAGGTTGACTTGATAAGGGGCCTCCAGGATGAGGGGAGCAGAAGGATGATCTGATAAGGGACCTCCAGGATGAGGGGAGCAGAAGGATGACCTGAGAAGGGGCCTCCAGGATGAGGGGAGCAGAAGGATGATCTGATAAGGGGCCTCCAGGATGAGGGGAGCAGAAGGATGACCTGATAAGGGGCCTCCAGGATGAGGGGAGCAGAAGGATGACCTGATAAGGGGCCTCCAGGATGAGGGGAGCAGAAGGATGACCTGATAAGGGGCCTCCAGAATGAGGGGAGCAGAAGGATGACCTGATAAGGGGCCTCCAGGATGAGGGGAGCAGAAGGATGACCTGATAAGGGGCCTCCAGGATGAGGGGAGCAGAAGGATGACCTGATAAGGGGCCTCCAGGATGAGGGGAGCAGAAGGATGACCTGATAAGGGGCCTCCAGGATGAGGGGAGCAGAAGGATGACCTGATAAGGGGCCTCCAGGATGAGGGGAGCAGAAGGATGACCTGATAAGGGGCCTCCAGGATGAGGGGAGCAGAAGGATGACCTGATAAGGGGCCTCCAGGATGAGGGGAGCAGAAGGATGACCTGATAAGGGGCCTCCAGGATGAGGGGAGCAGAAGGATGACCTGATAAGGGGCCTCCAGGATGAGGGGAGCAGAAGGATGACCTGATAAGGGGCCTCCAGGATGAGGGGAGCAGAAGGATGACCTGATAAGGGGCCTCCAGGATGAGGGGAGCAGAAGGATGACCTGATAAGGGGCCTCCAGGATGAGGGGAGCAGAAGGATGACCTGATAAGGGGCCTCCAGGATGAGGGGAGCAGAAGGATGACCTGATAAGGGGCCTCCTGCAGAAGGAACTTCCCTGTCTATGAGTCCTGGGGGGCTGATGACAAGCGGCTGCCAGGAGACCCCACAGAACCACCCACTTCACCATCAAATATTGCCGATCTCCTCCGGTCTGTGAGAGGAACTGAAGTCATGTTTGGTCTTCTCCATGGAAGGAACTGTAGACACTCTCGGCTGTCCTGTGATCTCCAACCCTCCCTCAGATTTGCTCCAATAAACTCTCATCGAATAAATGACTGACAGAGTCTAAGAGGAACAGGCGTTATAAAGAGCCGACGGTTAACTTCTGTTGGAAATCCCGGGGCCCCTCAGAGCCTAGCTGACAAGACTTTTACAAGTTTTTTTTTTAATTTTTTGAACAGCCCTGTAGGGGGGGGGGGGGGGAGGGGGTGAGATATCAGGGGTCTAAACAGACACCCAACATTTGAGGAAGAGATCAAGGAAGCTCTCTAGTCTGAGGCCCCCTGTTCAGTCATCAACACAAGGAGGGCTACAGGGGGAGTGGTTTCGGTAATTGCACCCAATGGTGTCACTAGGGTTGGTGTCACCTGATGCAGCAAAGCGTGGTGTCACCCCCCACCCCCACCCACCCTCCTTCCAGCAGGACAGGCAGTATGGCACTGAGCAGGTTAGCACATTGGTGCGGCTCTCTCCCTGTTGATGTCCTCAGTGACCCCATTACTGTCCTCAATCCCCCCCCCAATAATGTCCTCAGTGACCCCATTACTGTCCTCAATCCCCCCCCCAATAATGTCCTCAGTGACCCCATTACTGTCCTCAATCCCCCCCCAATAATGTCCTAAGTGACCCCATTACTGTCCTTAATCCCCCCAATTACTGTTCTCAGGCCCCCCAGTTACTGTCCCTAGTCCCCAAATTATTCTCAGTCCCCCCAATAATGTACTCAGCCCGCCATTACTGTCCCCAGTAATCCCAATTGCTATCCCCAGTCCCCAAATTACTGTCCTTATCTCCCCATCACTGTCCGAAGGCCCCCAATTACTGTTCTTTAGCTTCCTCTTCCCCCTCCCCACAACAACACCCTACTACTGTCCTCAGCTACCCCCCCCACAGCTCCCCATTACTGTCCTCAGCTCCCACCCCCACAATGTCCCATTACTGTCCTCAGCTCCCACCCCCACAATGTCCCATTACTGTCCTCAGCTCCCCCCCCCAAATGCCCCATTACTGTCCTCAGCTCCCCCCCCCCCAAATGCCCCATTACTGTCCTCAGCTCCCCCCCCCCCCCAAATGCCCCATTACTGTCCTCAGCTCCCCCCCCCCAAATGCCCCATTACTGTCCTCAGCTACCACCCCCACCCCCCAATTGTCCCATTACTGTCCTCAGCTACCACCCCCACCCCCCAATTGTCCCATTACTGTCCTCAGCCCCCCTCCTTACAACACTCTGTTTCTGTCCTCAGCTTCCCCCCTTTTCAACTCCCCATTACTTTCCTCAGCCCCCCCCCCACATCACTGGTGATTGGTTGCTAGGACCACCCTGCATCCTAACAACCAATCACCTGCTGTTAACTCATATCCAGCGCTGTCCTGCCTCCCGCAGACGGCCCTCTGAGAGAATGACAGCCGCGCCTCGTAAATGGGGACCGGTGTCACCACCTCTGGCTGCGCCTGCTGCACCCCCATAGAAACGCCACTCTGGACCCCCCCACTAAACGTATGGGGCCCCCCCATACAGGAGGGCAGGTGCTACCCCCCCATATCATTTCAGCTTTCCCCAGGTGACAGGTACTCTTTTTGGAGACATCAGGGGTCTAATATTTTTTATTATTTTTATTTTATTTTTTTACACTTTTTTTTTTCATTTGACTTTATTGCTATCACAAGGAGGCTAACAAGCCTTTGTGATCGCTTTGGGCAGATGACAGGTACTCTTTATGGGGAAATCAGGGGTCTAATTTTTAATAATTTTTATTTATTTTATTTACTTGTGTTCCCCTTTTTATAATTACAGTTATTGCTATCACAAAGGGGCTAGCGAGTCTCCTTCCTTGTGACAGCATTGGGAGAGTGACAGGTACTCCGTGTGGAGACATCAGGGGGCCAGTTTTTTATTGTTTTTATTTATCAGGGGTCTAATATGTTTTATTTATTATTTTTATTTATTTTATTTTTATTTTTTACACTTTTTTTTTTCATTTAACTTTATTGCTATCACAAGGGGGCTAACGATCCCCTTGTGATAGCTTAGAGCAGGTGACAGGTACTCTTTATGGGGAAATCAGGGGTCTATTTTTTAATAATTTTTATTTATTTTATTTACTTGTGTTCCCCTTTTTATAATTACAGTTATTGCTATCACAAAGGGGCTAGCGAGTCTCCTTCCTTGTGACAGCATTGGGAGAGTGACAGGTACTCCGTGTGGAGACATCAGGGGGTCTGTTTTTTATTGTTTTTATTTATCAGGGGTCTAATATGTTTTATTTATTATTTTTATTTATTTTATTTTTATTTTTTACACTTTTTTTTTTCATTTAACTTTATTGCTATCACAAGGGGGCTAACAATCCCCTTGTGATAGCTTAGAGCAGGTGACAGGTGCTCTTTAAGAGGAAATCAGGGGTCTATTTGTTCATAATTTTTATTTATTTTATTTTATTGTGTCCCCCTTTTTGTATTTAACTTTACTGCTATCACAAGGAGGCTAACAAGTCTCCTTGTGTTTGTTTTGAGCAGGTGAAATGTACTCCTATGAGGACATCAGGGGTCTATTTTTTAAAATTATTTTTATTTATTTATTTTTTTTACACTTTTTTTCATTTAACTTTATTGCTACCACAAGGGGGCTAACGATCTCCTTGTGATAGCTTAGTGCAGGTGACAGGTGCTCTTTATGGGGAAATCAGGGGTCTATTTTTTCATAATTTTTATTTATTTTATTGTGTCCCCCTTTTTTTATTTAACTTTATTGCTATCACAAAGGGACTAACAAGTCGCCTTGTGATAGCATTGGGCAAGTGGCAGGTTTTTAAAAAAAAATATTTTTTTTTTCATTTAACTTTATTGCTATCACAAGGGGGCTAACAATCCCCATTGTGATAGCTTTGAGCAGGTGACAGGTACTCTTTATGGGGACATCAGGGGTCTTTTTTTTTTCATTATTATTATTTTTATTTATTTTATTTAGTTCTTTTTTACACTTTTTTTTGCTTTTTAACTTTACTGCTATCACAAGGGGGCTAACAAGTATCCTTGTGTTTGTTTTGAGCAGGTGAAAGGTACTCCTTATGAGGACATCAGGGGTCTATTTTTTTAAATTATTTTTATTTATTTATTTTTTTTACACTTTTTTTCATTTAACTTTATTGTTTTCACAAGGAGGCTAACAAGCCCCCTTGTGATCGCTTTGGGCAGGTGACAAGTCCTCTTTATGAAGACATCAGGGGTCTATTTATTATTATTATTATTATTATTATTATTAATAATAATAATAATAGTTATTATTATTACTATTATTTTATATATTATTATTATTTTATTATTTTTACACTTTTTTCATTTAACTTTATTGTTTTCACAAAGAGGCTAACAAGCCCCCTTGTGATCGCTCTGGGCAGGTGACAAGTCCTCTTTATGAAGACATCAGGGGTCTATTTTTTATTATTATTAATAATAATTATTATTATTACTATTATTTTATATATTATTATTTTATTTTATTATTTTTACACTTTTTTTCATTTAACTTTATTGTTTTCACAAAGAGGCTAACAAGCCCCCTTGTGATCGCTTTGGGCAGGTGACAAGTCCTCTTTATGAAGACATCAGGGGTCTATTTTTTATTATTATTATTATTATTATTATTAATAATAATAATTATTATTATTATTACTATTATTATATATATTATTATTTTATTTTATTATTTTTACACTTTTTTTCATTTAACTTTTTTGTTTTCACAAGGAGGCTAAAAAGCCCCCTTGTGATCGCTTTGGGCAGGTGACAAGTCCTCTTTATGAAGACATCAGGGGTCTATTTTTTATTATTATTACTATTATTTTATATATTATTATTATTATTTTTTTTTTTTACACTTTTTTCCATTTAACTTTATTGCTACCACAAAGGGGCTAACGAGCAGACTGCGTAAGATGGGCGCCGCCCCCTTTGGGGACTTCACATCGCCGTCTGTTAATCTAGACGGCTTTTGGATAAATCTTCGCTTTCCTCAGAACTGCATTTTTTTGGAGGTTTTTTTTCCTGTATAATTTTGTTTGTTTTTTTCGCCTCCTTTTGGCGCCGCGATATCTTTCCCTGCGCGGATTATTTTCTTTCCTCGCCTTTGTTTTATGTTTGTGAATTTGGAATCCGCCGTGGTTTTTCTTAATCCGGCGCTCTGGATTTGCCACACAGGCTCTGTCAGCGGAGAAGTTGCCCCTTTTGGCGATTCCGCGTATTATCTTCAAAGTGCACCTTGCCGGCGACATGAATGGAGGCAGCAGCTGGTGGCGGCATTGCCAAGCTGACTAAAGACACGAGCGTCGCTTTCTTGGCGTCCTCGCTGCAGCGCCCTGAGGGGGGGGGGGGGGAGAGGGGGAGGGGGGGTAGTGTCAGTATTTTAGAATGATTGTTGCAATTCTTTTTTTTTTTAATAATAAATGGAGTGGCCATAAAAATAGACCCCAGTCCTCTATGGGGGGGGGGGGCTGGGACTGCCAATGTCAGCCATACTCATTCTACACAAGCAATGGGGACCTATAGTGATGTCATAGTGATGTCATAGTGATGTCATGGTTACAGAATATACGGAATGGACTTAGAGTGTGACACTACCAGGGGCGGACTGACCATTTGGAAACTCAGGCACTGCCCGAGGGCCCGGGGTCAGTAGGGAGCCCCATGAGATGCCCCTGGTACCTTTTTCATAGGCTTTTTTGAGTTTGGGCAAGGACACAGGGGCCCATGGTCCCCTATTGCCCGGGGGCCCCATGAGTTGACAGTCCGCCCCTGGACTCTACAGACATCACAGTGTGATCCACAGGAGAGCAGGTTCAGGCAGACTCTTCAATATCTTTACAGGGCTGTGTGAACTAATTTCCAACACGATATACAGCAACAGTGATCAGACTGTACATTGTAACTTTGTAGAAGGAGGAGGGGTCATTTCCTCATTCTCCTCCCCCAGTGATCAGACTGTACATTGTAACTTTGTAGAAGGAGGAGGGGTCATTTCCTCAGTCTCCTCCCCCAGTGATCAGACTGTACATTGTAACTTTGTAGAAGGGGGAGGAGTCATTTCCTCAGTCTCCCTTCCCCCAGTGATCAGACTGTACATTGTAACTTTGTAGAAGGAGGAGGAGTCATTTCCTCAGTCTCCCTTCCCCCAGTGATCAGACTGTACATTGTAACTTTGCAGAAGGAGGAGGAGGAATTCCTCAGTCTCCTCCCCCAGTGATCACACTGTACATTGTAACTTTGTAGAAGGAGGAGTCATTTCCTCAGTCTCCTTCCCCAGTGATCAGACTGTGCATTGTAACTTTGTAGAAGGAGGAGGAGGCATTTCCTCAGTTTCCCCTCCCCCAGTGATCAGACTGTACATTGTAACTTTGTAGAAGGAGGAGGAGTCATTTCCCTAGTCTCCCCTCCCCCGGTGATCAGACTGTACATTGTAACTTTGTAGAAGGAGAAGGAATCATTTCCCTAGTCTCCCCTCCCCCGGTGATCAGACTGTACATTGTAACTTTGTAGAAGGAGGAGGAGGCATTTCCTCAGGAAATGAATTTGAGTCAAATTCAAATACGAAAAGAATAGAATAGAATAGATTAGAATAAAATAAAATATCACACCATAATGAAAAATTTGTCCAGATTTCGATTTGAAACAAAACTGAGCGCAGATGTATAGTGTTTATGTAAAACTGGATATATCGGATATTGTTCTGTTACAAATGCCACTTTCTGCATTGACATACCTCCTTAGATCTGGACAGCGGGGTCACCTGCTGACGTGGCAACATCCACAGGCAGCTTAACTCTTCAATAGGACACAGAAGTTGAATCCAGTGCACTTTTAGTTCAGATAATTGCAGTACAGAGGAAGCCCTTCCAGTCTTTTGAAGTGAAAGAACACAATGACTTTCCTAAGCCTAGTCCTTATGAATAACTATCACCGACTAAGGAAATGAGGAAGAAATAGGGAGGGGCTAGCTAGGACTAAACTAACTAGCACTAAACTGAAGGGCAGGACGGGGGAAGATACCAAAATCACATTAGTAAACAAGTCAGGGTGTCCAGAAACCACCGCTAGATGTCAAATTTTAGCCTAAAGAGGTTCAGCTCAAGACTTCAGGTGACCGAAGATGCCAACCCAGAGGAAGCCTGGGCAGAGATCTTGGCACCAGTGAGGGATCTCAGGGACTTTCCATCACTGATGGGGAGGGGAGTAGATATACACTGTTATGTCCAAACCACCCAACTTCTACCCACCAAGAGCTCTCTCTGAGGTTCAGCTCAAGACTTCAGGTGACTGAAGATGCCAACCCAGAAGAAGCCTGGGCAGAGATTTTGGCACCAGTGAGGGATCTCAGGGACGTTCCATCACTGGAGGGGAGGTGAGTAGATATACACTGTTGTGGCCAAACCACCCAACTTCTACCCACCAAGAGCTCTCTCTGAGGTTCAGCTCAAGACTTCAGGTGACTGAAGATGCCAACCCAGAAGAAGCCTGGGCAGAGATCTTGGCACCAGTGAGGGATCTCAGGGACGTTCCATCACTGGAGGGGAGGTGAGTAGATATACACTGTTGTGGCCAAACCACCCAACTTCTACCCACCAAGAGCTCTCTCTGAGGTTCAGCTCAAGACTTCAGGTGACTGAAGATGCCAACCCAGAAGAAGCCTGGGCAGAGATCTTGGCACCAGTGAGGGATCTCAGGGAGTTCAAGACATCAGGTGACTGGAGATGCCAACCCAAAAGAAGCTTGGGCAGAGATCTTGGCACCAGTGACAGATCTCAGGGACGTTCCATCACTGGAGGGGAGGGGAGTAGATATACACTATTATGTCCAAACCACCCAACTTCTACCCACCTAGATCTCTCACTGAGGTTCAGCTCAAGACTTCAGGTGACTGGAGATGCCAACCCAAAAGAAGCTTGGGCAGAGATTTCGGCACCAGTGAGGGATCTCAGGGACGTCCCATCACTGGATGGGAGGTGAGTAGATATACACTGTTATGGCCAAACCACCCAACTTCTACCCACCAAGATCTCTCACTGACTAAAATTCTTACTTGCTTCTGTCCCTCTAAACCAGGGGTAGGCAACCTGCGGCTCTCTAGCTGTTGTGGAACTACATTTCCCATGAGGCATTGCAAAGATTACAAAACTGACAGTTACAGCTATGACTTGCAGAGGCATGATGGAACTTGTAGTCCTGCGGCTCTCAGGTTGCCTACCCCTGCACCGTCCCGGTGTTTCCACACTCACCCTTACATCGAGAAGCACTATGAAGCCTAGGATTGGACAGTCACTCACAATCCGACTCCAGGTCACCATGCCTCATGGTTGGCTGTCCTGATCTCCACCATCCTGGACTTTCTCTATGACCTCTGACCCCCAACTCCTGCTCTCCGTCCTACTTTGATGCTCATCTTGCCGATCCTCATTGACCAACAGCTGGACCGGTCAACCTAACTCTCAACCCTCAACGCCCTGTCTGACCTTCCCCCTGACCCCAATTATCCTCCATCTGACCCTTGGCTTTTCAGGTACTGACCTCATCTATCGATCGCTGATATCTCCGTTACCTCGGATCGATGTCCGGACTTCCTCTGTTGTATTATGGCCGTAATACGGACCGCTGAACAACGGCACACGTGCAGCACGCAGCTTTCCTGGAAGGACATCGAGGTGCTATATATAGCTGGGAGAGGCGCAAACCGGCGTTTATCCAGATTCTCCAGTGGTCTCCAAACTGCGACTCGGGGGGCCAGATGGGGCCTATCGCTTGGTATCCAAAATGTTTTTTAATTTAAGTCTATTTTATTTTTTTTTATTTTAATTTAAATATATTTTTGTTTAAATTTAAGTAATAAATTAATATTAAACAATCAATTTTTAAAATGTATCAATTTATAAATAAATATATATATATATATACAGTATATCCACAGTATACACACACATATATATATATATACACAGTATACACACACATACAGTAGCAAGAAAAAGTATGTGAACCCCTTGGGATTACGTGGAGTTTGCATGAATTGGGCATAAAATGTGCTCTGAACATCATCTAAGTCACAACAATAGAAGAACACAGTCTGCTGAACATAATACTACACAAACATTAGATGTTGCCATGGTTTAATTGCACATAACATGTAAACATTCACAGTGCAGGGAGGAAAAAGTATGTGAACCTTTGGACTTAATAACTGGTTGACCCTCCTTTGGCAGCAATAACCTCAACCAAACGTCTCCTGTAGTTGCAGATCAGACCTGCACAACGATCTGGAGTCATTTTGGACCACTCCTCTTCACAAAACTGTTTCAGTGTAGCAATATTCTTGGGATGTCTGGTGTGAATCGCTCTTTTAAGGTCCTGCCACAGCATTTCAATCGGGTTGAGGTCAGGACTCTGACTGGGCCACTCCAGAAGGCGTATTCTGTGCTGTTGCAACCATTGTTTTGTTGAATTACTTGTATGCTTTGGGTCATTGTCCTGTTGCATCACCCATCCTCTGCGGAGCTTCAGTTGGCGGACAGATGGTCGTATGTTTTCCTGCAAAATGTCTTGATAAACTCTGGAATTAATTTTCCCATCAATGACAACAATCCATCCAGGCCCTTAAGCAGCAAAGCAGCCCCAAACCATGATGCTCCCTCCGCCATGTTTCACAGTGGGGATGAGGTTTTGATGTTGGTGTGCTGTGCCTTTTTTTCTCCACACATAGTGTTCTGTGTTCTTCCCAAACAACTCCATCTTGGTTTCATCTGTCCACAGTATATTTTGCCAGTAGTGCTGTGGAACATCCAGGTGCTCTTTTGCAAACTTCAAACGTGCTGCAATCTTCTTTTTGGACAGCAATGGCTTCCTCCGTGGTGTCCTCCCATGTACTCCATTCTTGTTTAATGTTTTCCTTATTGTAGATGTGTCAACAAAAATGTTAGCATGTGCCAGAGATTTCTGTAGGTCTTTAGCTGACACTCTGGGATTCTTCTTTACCTCATGCAGCATTCTGCGCTGTGCTCTTGCAGTCATTTTTACAGGACGACCCCGCCTAGGGAGAGTAGCAACAGTGCTAAACTTTCTCCATTTGTAGACAGTCTGTCTTACCATGGACACATGAACATCAAGGTTCAAGGAGATACTTTTGTAACCCTTTCCAGCTTCATGCAAGTCAACAATTCTTGATCGTAGGTCTTCTGAGAGCTCTTTTCTGCGAGGCATGGTTCACATCAGACAGTGCTTCTTGAAACCAGTAAACCCAAAAACAGGTGTGTGTTTTTTAAGGGCAGGACAGCTGTCAGCAACACATCCAATATCATCACACTGATTGGAGTCAAGGTTGGCTCACTCCTGGCTCCAATTAGCTCTGGGAGAAGTCATTAAGCTAGGGCCTCACATACTTTTTCCTCCCTGCACTGTGAATGTTTACATGTTATGTGCAATTAAACCATGGCAACATCTAATGTTTGTGTAGTATTATGTTCAGCAGACTGTGTTCTTCTATTGTTGTGACTTAGATGACGTTCAGAGCACATTTTATGTCCAATTCATGCAAAACTCCACGTAATCCCAAGGGGTTCACATACTTTTTCTTGCAACTGTATATATATATACACAGTATACACACACACATATATATATATATATAAACATACACAGCTCAAAAAAAAGAAAGGCAGACTTTGTGATCCGAGTCGCATCAAGCCAATGAAACTCCTGGGATATGGATCTGGTCAGGTAAGTCACAGTGGGGGTTGTGCTCTAGATGGGCAACAATGAGACGACCCCCAAAACAGGAATGGTTTTACAGGTGGGGGCCACTGACAATTTTTTCCCTACTCATCTTTTCTGACTGTTTTTCACTAGTTTTGCACTTGGCTAGGGGCCAGATGGGGCCTATTGCTTGTTTTTTTATCTAAAATAATTTTTTATTTACCTTTATTTACATTTTTTTATTTGAATTTAAATATATTTTTGTTTAAATTTAAGTCATAAATTAAAATTAAACAATCGATTTTTAAAATGTATTATTTAATTTTATTTGTTATTGAATAAATGTATATTTATTTTCTTAACATTTTTTTCTGCCTATGTTTTAAAATGTATTACTTGCTTTTATTTGCTCTTTTATGTATGTAGCATTTTGTTTGATCAATTTATTTGTATTTTTTTATTTAAATTTAAATAATACATTTAAAAAAAATATATATATACACACATATATATATATATATATATATTAAACATATACTGTTCAAAAAAATTACATGAAGACTTTGTAATCTGAGTCGCATCAAGTCAATGACACTCCTGGGATAAGGATCTGGTCAGGGAAGTCGCAGAGGGGGTTGTTCATCAGTTTCAGCTGCTTTGGTGTTCATGAAATTAACAACAGGAGCACTAGATGGGCAACAATGAGACCACCCCCAAAACAGGAATGGTTTTACAGGTGGAGGACACTGACATTTCTTTCTCTCCTCATCTTCTCTGACTGTTTTTCACTCGTTTTGCATTTGGCTCGGGTCGGTGTCACTACTGGTAGCATGAGGCCATACCTGGACCCTACAGAGGTTGCACAGGCAGTCCAACTCCTCCAGGATGGCACATCACTACATACCATTGCCAGAAGGTTTGTCTCCCAGCACAGTCTCAAGAGCACGGAGGAGATTCCAGGAGACAAGAGCATGGAGGAGATTCCAGGAGATGAGAGCATGGAGGAGATTCCAGGAGACGAGAGCATGGAGGAGATTCCAGGAGACAAGAGCATGGAGGAGATTCCAGGAGACAAGAGCATGGAGGAGATTCCAGGAGACAGGCAGTTACTCTAGGAGAGCAGTACGGGACTATAGAAGGTCCTTAACCCATCAGCAGGACCGGTATCTGCTCCTTTGTGCAAGGAGGAACAGGATGAGCCCTGCCAGAGCCCTACAAAATGACCTCCAGCAGGCCACTGGTGGGAATGTCTCTGACCAAACAATCAAAAATAGACTTCATGAGGGAGGCCTGAGGGCCCAACGTGCTCTAGTGGGCCCTGTGCTCACTGCCCGGCACCATAGAGCTGGATTGGCATTGGCCATTGAACCCCAGAATTGGCAGGTCCACCACTGGCGCCCTGTGCTTTTCACAGATGAGAGCAGGTTCCCCCTGAGCACATGTGACAGACGTGAAAGGGTCTGGAGAAGCCGTGGAGAACGTTCTGCTGCCTGTAACATGGTTCAGCATGACTGTTCTGGTGGTGGGTCAGTGATGGTCTGGGGGGGCATCTCCATGGAGGGACACACAGACCTCTACAGGCTAGACAATGGCACCCTGACTGC
This sequence comes from Staurois parvus, assembly GCF_062004578.1. NCBI lineage: Eukaryota > Metazoa > Chordata > Amphibia > Anura > Ranidae > Staurois > Staurois parvus. The sequence continues at coordinate 288,292 of NW_028319674.1, read as the reverse complement.
CATTAGGTATCGAGATGAAATCCTTGGATCCATTGTCAGACCCTACACTGGTGCAGTGGGTCCTGGGTTCCTCCTGGTGCAGTGGGTCCTGGGTTCCTCCTGGTGCAGTGGGTCCTGGGTTCCTCCTGGTGCAGGGGGTCCTGGGTTCCTCCTGGTGCAGTGGGTCCTGGGTTCCTCCTGGTGCAGACAATGCCAGGCCTCATGTGGGGAGAGTATGCAGGCAGTTCCTGGAGGATGAAGGAATTGATACCATTGAATGGCCCCCACACTCCCCTGACCTAAATCCAATAGAACACCTACGCTTTGTGAATGGTCCAGCAGTCTTCTGGGACCTCTCATCAAGTGTTCCAGAAAACTACAGGGAGGGAGGGGGGAAGGACAACTCTGCAGAAGTGGGAGCGGGTATCTGTCAGATTCGTGTACCCTTCCCCCCCCCTGCTCCCCAAAGGTCCGCAGTCTCTGGTCATCTCCTGTACTGTGTCCGCAGTCTCTGGTCATCTCCTGTACTGTGTCTGCAGTCTCTGGTCATCTCCTGTACTATGTCCGCAGTCTCTGGTCATCTCCTGTACTGTGTCTGCAGTCTCTGGTCATCTCCTGTACTGTGTCCGCAGTCTCTGGTCATCTCCTGTACTGTGTCTGCAGTCTCTGGTCATCTCCTGTACTGTGTCCGCAGTCTCTGGTCATCTCCTGTACTGTGTCCGCAGTCTCTGGTCATCTCCTGTACTGTGTCCGCAGTCTCTGGTCATCTCCTGTACTATGTCGGCAGTCTCTGGTCATCTCCTGTACTGTGTCCGCAGTCTCTGGTCATCCCCTGTACTGTGTTGGCAGTCTCTGGTCATCCCCTGTACTGTGTCCGCAGTCTCTGGTCATCTCCTGTACTATGTCCGCAGTCTCTGGTCATCTCCTGTACTGTGTCCGCAGTCTCTGGTCATCTCCTGTACTGTGTCCGCAGTCTCTGGTCATCTCCTGTACTGTGTCTGCAGTCTCTGGTCATCTCCTGTACTGTGTCCGCAGTCTCTGGTCATCCCCTGTACTGTGTTGGCAGTCTCTGGTCATCCCCTGTACTGTGTCCGCAGTCTCTGGTCATCTCCTGTACTATGTCCGCAGTCTCTGGTCATCTCCTGTACTGTGTCTGCAGTCTCTGGTCATCTCCTGTACTGTGTCCGCAGTCTCTGGTCATCTCCTGTACTGTGTCCGCAGTCTCTGGTCATCTCCTGTACTGTGTCCGCAGTCTCTGGTCATCTCCTGTACTGTGTCCGCAGTTTCTGGTCATCTCCTGTACTGTGTCCGCAGTCTCTGGTCATCTCCTGTACTATGTCTGCAGTCTCTGGTCATCCCCTGTACTATGTCCGCAGTCTCTGGTCATCTCCTGTACTGTGTCCGCAGTCTCTGGTCATCTCCTGTACTGTGTCCGCAGTCTCTGGTCATCTCCTGTACTGTGTCTGCAGTCTCTGGTCATCTCCTGTACTGTGTCCGCAGTCTGTGGTCATCTCCTGTACTGTGTCCGCAGTCTCTGGTCATCTCCTGTACTATGTCTGCAGTCTCTGGTCATCTCCTGTACTGTCCGCAGTCTCTGGTCATCTCCTGTACTGTGTCTGCAGTCCATTGGTTCAGAATATATTTTTTCTTGTCTTTTGGAGCAAAAAGTTTGGTAATTTCATTCACTCACGTGGGGACTTTTCTGGATTAGAAGGACTTGTTTTTATTCAATCACATTTTATTCTTTTTTTTGTGGACTTCTTTGAAGTATTTCTGCGTTTGATGAATTGGAATTTTATTTAATTTCATTGATTTTTATATATTTATATTTATCTGCTATAGAACAACATTTAATTGTATATTTATTTTTTGTCGCTGTGATATACTTGATTTCTTGCGCTGCTTTCACTGGTTATTGTAAAGATATATAGATATATATAGAGATATATACACACATACACCTTTATTATATATATATATATATACACACATACACCTTTATTATATATATATATATATACACACATACACCTTTATTATATATATATATATATACACACATACACCTTTATTATATATATATATATATATATATATACACACATACACCTTTATTATATATATATATATATACACACATACACCTTTATTATATATATATATATATATATACACTCATACACCTTTATTATATATATATATATACACACATACACCTTTATTATATATATATATATACACACATACACCTTTATTATATATATATATATACACACATACACCTTTATTATATATATATATATATACACACATACACCTTTATTATATATATATATATATACACACATACACCTTTATTATATATATATATATACACACATACACCTTTATTATATATATATATATATACACACATACACCTTTATTATATATATATATATACACACATACACCTTTATTATATATATATATATACACACATACACCTTTATTATATATATATATACACACATACACCTTTATTATATATACTGTATATATATATATCTCTATCTCACATATTGTGTATATATTTGTATATATCTGAGATTCAGCTGCCTGCATACATTGGCCGCGGGGGGGGATCCCTGCGCTCATCCTCTGCAGCATTGGCGATGTTTCCGGATGGCGGATTCGGGGGGCCAAATGTCATTGCATGCAGGATGAGGATTTTCCGCATTGATTTTGGCTTTGATCGGATCGATGGATCGTCATTGGAAGGTGGTGAAGGTGTAAAGCTGATCGGGATCTGTAACTGTAACACGGATTGGCAGATCAATGGCGGCATACATATCCGAGAGCGGACCAACTCATTGAAAGGGGCCAGCTAGAGACTGAGGACTGCAGGAGACGGTCAGAGACGGGAAACAGGTGCGGCTAGAGACTGAAGACTGCAGGAGACGGTCAGAGACGGGAAACAGGTGCGGCTAGAGACTGAAGACTGCAGGAGACGGTCAGAGACGGGAAACAGGTGCGGCTAGAGACTGAAGACTGCAGGAGACGGTCAGAGACGGGAAACAGGTGCGGCTAGAGACTGACGACTGCAGGAGATGGTCAGAGGTGGTGGTGGGGGGGGGGGGGGGTTTGGGGTTCTAGGGATTGAATGATTGGTGGACACATAACTGGATACTTTGTTTCTTTGTTTCCAAAATGTTTCAATCATCTCCACACATTTTGTGCACATTAACCCCTTTATGACCCGGATGTTTTCTAGCGACTTCACCGATTTAAAATCCAGCCAATGAGGCACTGCAGGGGGGGGGGTATCTTGGTGGCAAGGCAGTGCCTGGGTGGTAAAAGCAGCGGGAGACTTCCTAATTCTCCATCATTAATTTCCCCGGGTGGAGAAGCAAGCAGAGGATTAATCAGCGCTAATTCTTCCTCGCTTTGTCTCTCGCCGTCATCTTCTCATTATCGGTATTCCTGCAGAAGGTGTCCCGGCATTGCCGCCATCCTATAGACGCCGGTCAATGAGCCCCATCAATGCCGCGCGCGGCTCAATAAACATTCCCGCCATTATCTCTGGATCTTAATGAAGGTGAAACTTCCTGAGCATCTCCTGCATTCTATACCGGCGAATCCGCCGGATTAATGCGTCCACATCACCTGGCAATCTGATGCAGCGCCATTGATCCGACACGACGCGAACCGACAACCCGAGGGCACCGCAAATACTCACCCGTCATCGGCAACATGTGTACAGCCAGGTGGATGATGACTTCAGATCAATAATAATCAAAGTGATCATTATTAGTATACATTTATATATATTAATGGCTCTGACATGTACCGCGGTGCTGTACGGAGTCTCTGCACCAGAAGAGCTTACGCTCTAATGTCCCCTCCCCCACAGTCCCATCAGTCTCTGTGCCAGAGGAGCTGACGCTCTAATGTCCCCTCCCCCACAGTCCCATCGGTCTCTGTACCAGAGGAGCTTACACTCTAATGTCCCCTCCCCTGCAGTCCCATCAGTCTCTGTGCCAGAGGAGCTTACACTCTAATGTCCCCTCCCCCCACAGTCCCATCAGTCTGTGTACCAGAGGAGCTTACACTCTAATGTCCCCTCCCCCACAGTCCCATCGGTCTCTGTGCCAGAGGAGCTTACTCTCTAATGCCCCCTCCCCCACAGTCCCATCAGTCTCTGTACCAGAGGAGGTTACGCTCTAATGTCCCCTCCCCCACAGTCCCATCAGTCTCTGTACCAGAGGAGGTTACGCTCTAATGTCCCCTCCCCCCACAGTCACATCAGTCTCTGTACCAGAGGAGCTTACACTCTAATGTCCCCTCCCCCACAGTCCCATCAGTCTCTGCACCAGAGGAGCTTCCACTCTGCACCAGAGAGGTTGTACTGCAGTTGCTCTCCCTCTCCAGACACTAGGGGGCCAGGCCTGCTCGCCTGGCCCCAGAAACATGGCCTCTTCTGGGCTAGGCTCAGACCATGCTCCCCCTGAGGGACCCAGCTTGCCCTCCCATACTTCACCAGCACCTGAAGACCTTGGCTGTGGCCCTAAAAGTGGGGAATCCCTCCCTGTCTTCAGAGAGCGGGTTTCTGATTATCTGGTGAGAATAGCGAAGGAGGAGGAAAAGTTGATGAGTCTGAAAACTGACTACAAGAAGAATAAAGTTCTCCATGATAAGGCATGGAGCAGCAAGAGGCAGAGCATGAAGCCGGAGACTAAATGTTTGGAGGACATCATGAAGCAGCGGCAGAGTCTGAAGCCGGAGATGAAGGGTTTGGAGGACGTCATGGAGCAGCAAGAGGCAGAGTATGAAGCCGGAGATGAAGGGTTTGGAGGACGTCATGGAGCAGCAAGAGGCAGAGTATGAAGCCGGAGATGAAGGCTTTGGAGGACGTCATGGAGCAGCAAGAGGCAGAGTATGAAGCCGGAGATGAAGGGTTTGGAGGTCGCCATTAAGAAGCAGCAGAATCTGGTAAAGACGCTGAAGGAGAAGAGCGGAGCTTTTAGAGAAAAGTTCCGGAATGACGAAAGGTTCCGGAAGATGAAGGGAGACTCCGGTAAGGATCCAGCACCGGCGGTGGCAGTACGGGTAGAGAGTGAGGAGGGGGTCCTGGATGCTGCCCCTGCTATCCCATCCACCTCAGGATCTGCTTCCCTGGAGGAAATGTCAGCCTCTGCTTCCCTCCCTCCACAGCAAGCTGGAGGAACAGCACAGGAGGTAGAGGAACATGGCGGAGGGCTGCTAAAGTACATTGAAGAATTGGAGTCTTCCCTAATTGGAAGAACCTTCCGCTTTTCTGAAGATGAAGATGACGGTGAGGACTCTGTACCTGGTCCTGTAAAGGAGAAGAAAACAGCAAAGCCACGCTTTATGAAAAGTGACAGTTTGGACTCCAACATGGACAGCCATGTGCACTGCAGAGTTTTGGAGGGAAATCCTCCTGTGTGTGCACAGAGCTCTGCAGGGAAGATGGCTGCTGTGCCTGCAGGACTGCACTCTGCTGGGACTGTGGACTCTGATACCTGGAACCCTGTGACTGTGGACTCTGATACCTGGAACCCTGTGACTGTGGACTCTGATACCTGGAACCCTGTGACTGTGGACTCTGCTGGGGGGAAGGTAAAGGAGGGATCTGACACTATTGCTGGACAATCCCTGCTGATGGCTGCAAATGCAGCAGAAAATGGGAGGGAAAATGTCAGCAGCACTCTGAAAGGTGTTGCTGAAACCCAGGGGAGAGTGACCAGGAGTGGAAGGCTTTTGCCTAAGAGGAGTATGTTGGGGGAGGGGGAGACAGGAGCATCTGGTGTAAGTGGGTCTGCTGGGAGCAGTAGTGCCACGAGTGAAAGGAAACATGTGGATGATAAGAGTGCTTGCAATGCTGGAAAGGGGAATGCCTGTGTGTTGGTGGATGGAGTGACTGCTGCTGCCTCTGATGGTGGTTTGCAGAGCGGGGGCTCTGAGGTTCCTGCAACCAATGGGCGGGGTGCAGCTTTAAGGTCCACTACAACTAATGCTGCAAATAAGACCTATGCTGGGGCTCTGGCTGGGAGGAGGGGGTCACATCGGGCTGTCAGCTCTGGGGGGAGGTCTGCTGCAGGTCTGCCATCTGCACCCCTGTCCTTCAGGAGGAGGAATGTGGTGCAGCTCAGGAAGTTGGTGGTGGACAGGATTTTGGAGATGGGGTTTAGGGCGGATGACATCTTCGCCTTGATCAGCCCTGTAGGATCCTATGAATATGATCTGTCCTTTGTGCGCCCCGAGTCTCTGGATATATTCTGGGAGAAGTATGAACACATGTATAAGGGTCTGCCGGAGTGGAAGGGACTCGTCCCAAAGGTTGTCTCACGCCAACCTCTAGTGAAGACGGTCACCATTCTAGTACGGAATGAGTCAATTCCTTCTGCTGATTTGGCTGTCTGGCTGAGGAGATTTGGGGAGCTACTTGCACCCCTGAAGAAGATTGTGGATGAGAGAGGGATATGGACTGGTGGGTAGTCGGTGCAGATGAGGTTGTATGTGTGTGGGAATGTGGTCCAGCATCTGCCCTCCTCAGCCTTCATTGGGAAGGACAGGATTGTGGTGTTCTACCCTGGACAGCCCAAGCTCTGCAATAAGTGCGGTTCTCAGGGTCACTTGGCCTCCTCATGTCCAGAGATGAAGTGCTCTCTGTCCGGATCTGGGGCATCTGGTTCTCGGGGTCACTTGGCCTCCTCATGTCCAGAGATGAAGTGCTCTCTGTGTCAGGATCTGGGGCATCTGGTTCTCGGGGTCACTTCACCTCCTCATGTCCAGAGATGAAGTGCTCTCTATGTCAGGATCTGGGGCACCTGGTTCTCGGGGTCACTTCGCCTCCTCATGCCCAGAGATGAAGTGCTCTCTATGTCAGGATCTGGGGCATCTGGCTAAGGATTGTAACATCATCAGGTGCAATCTGTGTGATAAGGTTGGCCATTCGTACAACCGGTGCCCTGAGGCCATGCACAACCAGTCAGCTTTGGTGGAAGAGTTTTTTCGTCTGGACATGGAGGAGGCAGAGGAGAGGGAGGCTGTGCCAGGGGTCCCTAATGTCTCTGTCCCTGTGGTCCCAGTGTCTGATGGTCCCTCTGTGTCATCTCCTTGTGTTGTGCCCCGAGTCAGTGTCCGTGGATGTTGTGTCTGATCCTCCTGTGTCAGTTTCCCCAGAGGTAGTGGGGGTTGTGGAGGGAGCTGGACCAAAGTGTATGGTTGCACCGACCCCCCCCTCCCCGGCGTCTGAGGGTCAGAGAGCGTGAGGCGCTGGGGGGTGGAGTGAATGATTATGGGGGTGTTGTGGTGAAGGTTGGGGGGACTGCTGTGGTGAGTGGAGAGAGTGGGGTGGATGATGTTGTGGGTGATGGTGGAAGGGAGGGGGAGGGGGCTTTGCGGGCCGGTTTATCAAATGATGATATGGAGTGGTTGGAGGCAAAAAGGAAGTCTGGGAAGAAGAAGCGGAAGAAGGATGTGCCTGTACCTGACCCTGGGAGGGTGGAGGTGTCAAACACATTTGATGTGTTATCTGAGGTGGAGGATGAGGGATCTTCAGGTGATGAGTCTGTGGTTTCCATGGAGGAGGAATCACAGAGGACATTGAAGCGTGTAGGGTCTCCAAGTAGGGAGGGGGGTAAGCAGGCTAAGAAACGGGTACCTCGATCATCCTGATGGCGGTTCCCACTCCTTTGAAGGTGGCGACCATTAATGTCTCCAGCATAAAATCAGTAAGCGCTCGTAACATGGCCTTATTTTTGCTCAGCAGGTTTGATGCTGACATTTTCTTTTTGCAAGAGACCAGGTTGTCCAGTTTGGGGGATGTTCATATGGCGAAGAAGGAGTGGAGGCGCGGCCCCTCCTTCTGGTCTCTTGCGGCCGAGCCTTACACTGGAGTTGCGGTACTTTTTTCCGGCATGGTAACCTGTCGGCGGATTATTGAGGTAGAAATGGGGAGATGCATGGTCTTAGACGTCTCCATGGGGGGGCAGGACCTGATTAACATCTATGGGCCCCAGACAAAATGGGACAGGAAATGCCTCTTCATGAAGATCAAGCCTTTCCTTTTTACAGCCCAGCAAGTTGTCTTCGGTGGTGACTTTAACACCGTCACTAGGACTAAGGACAGGAGAGGGACCGGAGTCAGGCTGGACTGTGACGGCTAGAGAGGCAGGTCTGGTTGATGAGCACATTCATTGCTGCCCAGACGACACGGGATTCACTTTTCAGCGAGGTTCTAGTCAGAATAGAATAGATAGGTTTTTTTTAAAGGGGAACTCCGCCTTCTCGGCACCAGTGTGTCAGGCGGTGGAGTTTTCCAATCACTGTATTCTGTCTGTGACTCTGAGTGGCCCCGATACACCACCTAAGGGGAGGGGTACCTGGAAGCTGAATTCGGCACTCCTGGACGATGAGAAGGTGAGTCAATCCTTTGAGGATTTTTTTCAGGCACAGGTATCAATCATGGACGTTTGCAGCAGTACGTCCGAGTGGTGGGAGCTTACAAAACGAAGGATCGTTGGGTTCAAGGCCATAGGAAGGAATAAACAGCTTGATAAGTATGTCACCTACCAGCGTCTGCGGAGGAAGCTCGATCGGCTTGTCTCCAATAATGGAGATCCAGAAGCGATCTCTGAGGTTAAACTCTTGCTCAGGCAGTGTCAATATGACAGGCATGCCTCTTTGGTTCTGGAGAGGGATTATGGGAAATATCACTCGCCCGACCCTTACCAGAACTGCAAACAAGGTAGAGCAGTTAAGTCAGTTGTAGGCCTGGTTGACAGTACGGGTTCCCTGACAAAGTCCAAGTCAGGGATCCTGGAAACCTCCAGGTCATATTATGCTGACCTCCTGGGTAGGAGGGACCTCGATCGGGCGAGCATGTTGGGTTTTCTGGACTCTACTCCAGGACTGGGAAATGGCAGTTCTCCTGTGAGTCCTGGGTAGGAGGGACCTCGATCGGGCGAGGATATTGGGTTTTCTGGACTCTACTCCAGGACTGGGAAATGGCAGTTCTCTTGTGAGTTTGACAGAGGACATCACAGCAGATGAGGTGGTGAAAGCTATTGATCAGCTTGCCATGAAGAAGTCGCCTGGGCCAGACGGATTGACAGCCGAGTTTTATAAGCACTTCAAGGTGACTCTGGCCCCATATTTGGTGGAGGTGTTTAATGGCTGTCTGAGAGAGGGTTCGCTCTCTCCCTCCATGCGACAATCTGCAGTGATTCTTCTGTCAAAGGGTAAGGATTCCTCGAGAATTGAGAATTGGCGGCCCATTAGCCTTCTCAATGTTGATAGGAAGATATTGGCAAAAATTATTTTCTGGCGTTTATCGTCTGTTGCGGGCAATTTACTTTCTCGCCATCAGCACTGTTCGGTTCAGGGAAGAAGCACTTTTTCAGCGGTGTTAGCTGTCTGGGAGGCCCTGGAGCGGTGCAGGGCTGCAGGCTGGGGAAAGTTCCTGCTGGCATTGGATCAGGCCAAAGCTTTTGATCGAGTCAATCATGAGTACCTATGGCTGCTTCTTGGCAAGTATGGCCTGGAGGGGGGCTTTATCGATTGGCTAAAGACCTTATACAGAGGGGCTGAAAGCTTCATGCTTGTAAATGGTTGGATTGGACGACCCTTTGAGGTTGGCTCAGGTGTGCGTCAGGGGTGTCCTTTGAGTCCTCTGCTATATGCGTTTGTAATCGATCCCTTCATTCGGAGGTTAGAGAGTGGACCGTTGTGTGGAGTTCCTTTGGGCATTCCTGGGGAGCCCCCTCTGAGGGTCGTGGCCTATGCTGATGACGTGTCTGTTTTCATCTCCGGGATGCAGGACGCAGAGGAGGTGGTCTCGGTGATGGAACAGTATGCTGAGGCAGGAGGTGGAGGAGGCGGTCTCGGTGATGGAACAGTATGCTGAGGCAGGAGGCGGAGGAGGTGGTCTCGGTGATGGAACGGTATGCTGAGGCAGGAGGCGGAGGAGGTGGTCTCGGTGATGGAACGGTATGCTGAGGCAGGAGGCGGAGGAGGTGGTCTCGGTGATGGAACAGTATGCTGAGGCAGGAGGCGGAGGAGGTGGTCTCGGTGATGGAACAGTATGCTGAGGCAGGAGGCGGAGGAGGTGGTCTCGGTGATGGAACAGTATGCTGAGGCAGGAGGCGGAGGAGGTGGTCTCGGTGATGGAACAGTATGCTGAGGCAGGAGGTGGAGGAGGTGGTCTCGGTGATGGAACAGTATGCTGAGGCAGGAGGTGGAGGAGGTGGTCTCGGTGATGGAACAGTACGCTGAGGCAGGAGGCGGAGGAGGTGGTCTCGGTGATGGAGCAGTATGCTGAGGCAGGAGGAGGTGGTCTCGGTGATGGAACAGTATGCTGAGGCATCTGGCTCAAAGATCAATCAGGATAAGAGTGAGGTTTTCTGGATGGGAGAGGAAGGTGAAGGCTTTACCCTTCCGGACGCCTTCCCAGAGCCCCAGCAGGAAATTAAAGTTTTAGGCATCAGATTTGGTCCCGGTGATTACGGCCTTGCAAATTGGGTAAGCAGGCTACAAGATGCCGATGCCAAGGTGGCCAGCTGGAAGGATTGGAAACTCTCTTACAGGGAAAGGATTGACCTGATTAAAACTTACCTGATCCCGGTATTTCTGTATCTCAGCTTTGTCTGTGTTTTGCCAGTGTCTCTCTATGCGAGGATCTACAGTTGTTTCTTCCAGCTGTTATGGGGGCACAAACTGAACCTCATTAAGAGGTCTGTAACCTACCTTCCCAGGCGGATGGGTGGCCTAGGTATGGTGACTCTGGTGGTTTTCTTTTCTCTGATGTTTTTGAAACATAATTTTGGTAGCATGCTGGCAGAGGAACCGCCTGGGTGGGTTGGTATTTTTTAGTCCTGGTTTAGGCCTTTTCTACGGAGCTGGGAGAATGGTGGGCCGGTGAAAAGCCTGAGGGTCCAACATGGTAAGCTCCTGGCTTATGTTGCCCCATGTCTGAAAATGCTTCGGCAATGGCGAGTGACGGCGGAGGAAATTAAATCTCTTCCTAGGAAGGCCCTGGAGAGGAGGGTTGTTGAATCTGCCTTTAGCGAGCCATTGGCCTTGAGGGATTGCCCAGGCCCGGTTATGAGGGAGGGTCTGCGTTTGATGAATCTGGAGAGAATCCCTTTAAAGTTTCGGGATTTGGCCTGGCTCTCGTTCCATGGCAGACTCTATGTGAAGGGCAACCTGAAGCATCGCTCTGCGGAGAACCGTGGTTGTCCAAGAGTGGAGTGCGGTGGAGTGGAGGAGACGATGGACCATTTCTTGCTTCAGTGCCCCTTCAATATAGAAGTCTACAAGCGGGTGGGTGGGGCTCTGGGGATCCCTTTCCTTTCCCGCTTGAGTTACGCGGAGTGGTCTTACGGAGCCTTTCAGACTCACCGGGACTTTGATTTTGAGACACTTTTTCTAGTTAGCTTAGTAGTCCGTTACCACACGTGGAATGCACGGTGTCAGGTTTCCATTCGCAAAAAAGTCCTTCCTGTCGAGGTGGTGGTGAACAACATTCTGGGTGAGGTTGGGAAGATTCGGGGTCTTGAGAAGGACAGGTGGCGGTCGGGAGCCTGGACAAAGGCGTGGAGGAATGTCAGGTCCCTGTAGCTGCTGTCTGTCAGTCTCTGGGGGCGTGGCTTCTCTTTCTGTCCTTTCACGTCCCCTAGATTTTATAACATCAGATTTTTGAAGAAAGGCTGCATGCATGGGATCGATGTATGGGATGAATGTGTGGGATGAATGTGTGGGATGAATGTGTGGGATCAATGTATGGGATGAATGTGTGGGATCAATGTATGGGATCAATGTGTGGGATGAATGTGTGGGATGAATGTGTGGGATGAATGTGTGGGATCAATGTATGGGATGAATGTGTGGGATCAATGTATGGGATCAATGTATGGGATCAATGTATGGGATCAATGTATGGGATGAATGTGTGGGATCAATGTATGGGATCAATGTATGGGATCAATGTATGGGATCAATGTATGGGATCAATGTGTGGGATCAATGTATGGGGTGAATGTGTGGGATCAATGTATGGGATGAATGTTTAATCGTTTCTTAGCCTGAGGGGGTGTTTAGGTGACGGTCAGGATTTGTTATTTTGCTGAAGTAAGCTGGTTTTGTTTAATTATACATATTTTATTCTGTATATATGTAAATATGATTTTTATGATGTTTTTTGTTTGCAAGATTTTAATAAACAAAAAATTTACGCTCTAATGTCCCCTCCCCCACAGTCACATCAGTCTCTGTACCAGAGGAGCTTACGCTCTAATGTCCCCTCCCCCACAGTCCCATCAGTCTCTGTACCGGAGGAGCTTACGCTCTAATGTCCCCTCCCCCACAGTCCCATCAGTCTCTGTACCGGAGGAGCTTACGCTCCAATGTCCCCTCCCCCACAGTCCCATCAGTCTCTGTGCCAGAGGAGCTGACGCTCTAATGTCCCCTCCCCCACAGTCACATCAGTCTCTGTACCAGAAGAGCTTACGCTCTAATGTCCCCTCCCCCACAGTCACATCAGTCTCTGTACCAGAGGAGCTTACGCTCTAATGTCCCCTCCCCCACAGTCCCATCAGTCTCTGTACCAGAGGAGCTTACGCTCTAATGTCCCCTCCCCCACAGTCACATCAGTCTCTGTACAGAGGAGCTTACGCTCTAATACCCCCTCCCCCGCAGTCACACACCATTTTTACATTACCCCATATCTAGCCCTTTGTTTATAAACAAAGCCATGTTGGTGGGATGTCGTAGAACAATCTATGTTTTTGGATCTAAGGTGCAGTTCACACTCCATGCATTTCAGTAGCTTTTTTTCTGCATCCAAAACGCACAGAAAGTCGGTGATCTGGTTGTCGGTGTCCTCGTTCCCATCAGCGCTTGCAGTTCCAGTGCGTTCTGGTTGCAGAAAAAAAAAATAGAAGAGGCGGCATTTTTCCTGCACAGAACTGCACTGGAACGCGGTAAAACGCATCAAAAACGCACATCTCTATTTAAGTTGCAGAAATAGGAAAAATGAACTGGAAAGCATCAAAAAAACATCAGAAACGAGTCAAAAACGCGCATGAAGAGGCTCCTCCGGAATGTATCTGCACCGCGCTTCTATGGTGGGAACCGGCCTCACAGAAATGTATTTTCAGCAAATTTCACCAGCGATGCTGGAGGCATAATTGTGGGAGGGGCAGAGACACCAACTACTGCAAGGAAATCCCCCCATTGTGGGAGGGGCAGAGACACCAACTACTGGGGGGAAATCTCCCCATTGTGGGAGGGGCAGAGACACCAACTACTGGGGGGAAACCTCCCCATTGTGGGAGGGGCAGAGACACCAACTACTGCAAGGAAATCCCCCCATTGTGGGAGGGGCAGAGACACCAACTACTGGGGGGAAATCTCCCCATTGTGGGAGGGGCAGAGACACCAACTACTGGGGGGAAATCTCCCCAGTGTGGGAGGGGCAGAGACACCAACTACTGGGGGGAAATCTCCCCAGTGTGGGAGGGGCAGAGACACCAACTACTGCAAGGAAATCCCCCCATTGTGGGAGGGGCAGAAACACCAACTACTGGGGGGAAATCTCCCCATTGTGGGAGGGGCAGAGACACCAACTACTGGGGGGAAATCTCCCCATTGTGGGAGGGGCAGAGACACCAACTACTGCAAGGAAATCCCCCCATTGTGGGAGGGGCAGAGACACCAACTACTGGGGGGAAATCTCCCCAGTGTGGGAGGGGCAGAGACACCAACTACTGCAAGGAAATCCCCCCATTGTGGGAGGGGCAGAGACACCAACTACTGGGGGGAAATCTCCCCATTGTGGGAGGGGCAGAGACACCAACTACTGGGGGGAAATCTCCCCAGTGTGGGAGGGGCAGAGACACCAACTACTGCAAGGAAATCCCCCCATTGTGGGAGGGGCAGAGACACCAACTACTGGGGGGAAATCTCCCCATTGTGGGAGGGGCAGAGACACCAACTACTGGGGGGAAATCTCCCCATTGTGGGAGGGGCAGAGACACCAACTACTGCGGGAAATCTCCCCATTGTGGGAGGGGCAGAGACACCAACTACTGCGGGAAATCTCCCCATTGTGGGAGGGGCAGAGACACCAACTACTGAGGGAAATCTCCCCATTGTGGGAGGGGCAGAGACACCAACTACTGCGGGATATCTCCCCATTGTGGGAGGGGCAGAGACATCAACTACTGCGGGGAAATCTCCCCATTGTGGGAGGGGCAGAGACACCAACTACTGCGGGAAATCTCCCCATTGTGGGAGGGGCAGAGACAGAAACTACTGGGGGAAATCTCCCCATTGTGGGAGGGGCAGAGACACAGACTACTGCGGGGAAATCTCCCCATTGTGGGAGGGGCAGAGACACCAACTACTGGGGGAAATCTCCCCATTGTGGGAGGGGCAGAGACACCAACTACTGAGGGAAATCTCCCCATTGTGGGAGGGGCAGAGACACCAACTACTGCTGGAGAATATCTTTCCTGAAAGCTTTAGGATGATGACTGATACCACATCTGTGAAATTAGAATTTTAGGTTTAGTTGGAGTTATCCTTTAAATATCAGCTGACGAAGGACTGGAAGGGATAGTAGAATATTCCGGGTTTTCCTCAAGGCGCGCTGTCCACGTGTTACGTTGCGTCCTGCGGTTTTCGTTGGGTCTCTTCCAATCAGCATTTTCTATAAACAGAATGGGGAAAACACAGCGTGATATAAATGATGGCCTCGCCGTGTTGTATATTTAGATCCGGACGGTTTGGAATATTAATAGGTCAGCCAGGTGATTACACTCTGCGTCCCGACAGATTTATGCGTCCGTGGACCCGAAATTTCCTGCCGCTGCATTATTTACCGGCGTCACACATTCATCTTTTTCTCTACAGCGCGGCAAATTCAGCAGAAAGAGCGGCGGGGCGGGAATCCTCCACCACGTGCAGAATCCGTCCTCATAGTAACCTCATCTCTCTGGGTGGGCTTACATGTCCTTAAAGTGGGCCAATAATGAGCCAATAATGGGCCAATAATGAGCCGATAATGAGCCAATAATGGGCCAATCACCAAAGATCTGCTCTGGGGGGTTTATTAGAGTTTTATTATAAACTGATCCTCAGAAGCAGAGCAGCAGCGCCCCCCACAGGACGCCCCCTGTATGGCATTGCTGGTTCAATAAGAAAGTTTCAGTATTAGGCAGCAGCCTTAGAATGGGGATCCTCTTAGCTGACCATTGGTTGCCCAGGGGCAGGCTTCCCTATTGGGAGACTCGCTGCTACCCAGCAAGGCAAGAATGGACAGTTAGATCCTAAAAGGCTGGACTCCAGCCTCCCCTTTAGTTTTGCACAGGTGTACCAGCTCCTCCCCTTTAGTCTTGCACTGGTGTACCAGCTCCTCCCCTTCAGTCATGCATAGGTGTACCGACTCCTCCCCTTCAGCCTTGCACAGGTGTACCGGCTCCTCCCCTTCAGCCTTGCACAGGTGTACCGACTCCTCCCCTTCAGCCTTGCACAGGTGTACCGACTCCTCCCCTTCAGCCTTGCACAGGTGTATTGGCTCCTCCCCTTCAGTCTTGTACAGGTTTACCGGCTCCTCCCCTTCAGTCTTGTGCAGGTTTACTGGCTCCTCCCCTTCAGTCTTGCACAGGTGTACCGACTCCTCCCCTTCAGCCTTGCACAGGTGTACCGACTCCTCCCCTTCAGCCTTGCACAGGTGTATTGGCTCCTCCCCTTTAGTTTTGCACAGGTGTACCGACTCTTCCCCTTCAGTATTGCACAGGTGTACCGGCTCCTCCCCTTCAGTCTTGCACAGGTGTACCGGCTCCTCCCCTTCAGTCTTGCACAGGTGTACCGACTCCTCCCCTTCAGCCTTGCACAGGTGTACCGACTCCTCCCCTTCAGCCTTGCACAGGTGTATTGGCTCCTCCCCTTCAGTCTTGCAGAGGTTTACCGGCTCCTCCCCTTCAGTCTTGCACAGGTGTACCGACTCCTCCCCTTCAGCCTTGCACAGGTGTACCGACTCCTCCCCTTCAGCCTTGCACAGGTGTATTGGCTCCTCCCCTTCAGTCTTGCACAGGTTTACCGGCTCCTCCCCTTCAGTCTTGCACAGGTGTACCTGCTCCTCCCCTGGGCTGGGATGAGTTCCTCTGATGTCACTGCACACTGGGAGCTTCTCACAATGTGCATTAGAAGCTGCAGCCAGTTAGAGCTCCGCCTCATCTCCTGGCTGGAGGACGTCCAGCATCATCTAACACTTTCCTCCCCAGCCTGGCTGTCCTTGGGCCCCAGCCTTTTCATTCATTGGACTTCAGTTCTTTCAATCATGGAGGCTCAGCTTCGCATATCGGTAACACTATGCAAATACAGCCGGCCTAGCAACGCCCACTCCTCCAGATTAACACCCACCCATCAAGGGATTTTGATATTTGCGTAACTCTTAAGAGCCCGCCCACTGCTTGCTTTAGGACTGGGGGCCCTGGAGAGGAGTACAGAGGCGGGGGGCTGTGAAGTTTTCAGGGAGCCATGTACCGCCCCATGCTGGACCCTCCCACCAGCTATGATTTGCCTGCATTGTATAGAGAAGCACAGAGACCCAGTGATGACATCACTGGGACTAAAGTAGAATTATGTAATGAAAATGTTTTAATTAAAAATGTCGTATTGATGATGAGGGGAGGAGGGGGGTGAGGGGAGGGGTAGTTCCCAGGGAAGGACAAAATAAGTAGATGAAATCTCAGCTGTAAAGAGAAGATATTTGGATATAAATCTTTCATATGTAAACCTAATGATAAAACTAATGCAGGCCATACACGGGTCAAATTCTGAATGTTTTTTCGTCCGAAAATTGGAAAAGTCGTTCGCTCTGTAATCCGTTGGCGCCATCATTGATTTTGAAAACCAATTCACCCCATATAACAGGGTTCACCCCATTCCTTCCAGGTCGCGGCTCATGGCGCATATTCTTTTCGGAAAAATGATCGTACGATTTGACCATCATTGAGTCCAAAATCGGTAGTTTTTCACGAATTTTCCAACATGCCCGATCACCGAAAAGGGGAGGGGCCACGAAAATTGACCGGTGCCATTGACCCCACTAACAGAGCGAAAATCGGCCGATTATTCTTAGGTCCAATTTTAGGATGTAAAATTGGTCGATTTTCGACCCGTGTATGGCTGGCCTAAGGCAGCGTTCTGGTGGAAGGCGAGGGAAGTCTGTATTCGCTGGAGGTGCTGCAATCCACCCAGATGTGTTGAAGAGCGTAGCCCCGCCCTGCCCCGCCCCCTGCTGTGGTTCATCCTGACGGCCATCGCATCACCATAGTGTTCTGTAGTGATATGGGGATCAGAACCCCAGTAGCTGCAGCGCCTGCAGAGCAATTCATCCTCAAAGGTTACGATCAAGGCAGAAGAGTCCTTCAAGTCTGGTCTCAGCACTCTGCTCTCACCCTCTTCCTGCACTCTGCTCTCACCCTCTGCCTGCACTCTTCCTCTGCGTTTAAATTCAATAAAAGAATTTTGGAGATGTTTAGTTTATGCCAGGAGGGGGCGCTGAGCTATGGAGAGAAAGTGAAAGCAAAACCCAGAGGCTTCATCTGAAGAGAATGAAGGACTCCACAGTTGTCGCAGCTACAGAGGTCAGTAAGGTTTTTTTTATTTTTTATGTAATAGAACTTTTAGCACTTTAATACACACACACCTTAAATATCAGTCAGTCCCACTCCTTAGACGACAGTCCCGCACCTTAGGCGTCAGTCCTGCACTTTAGGCGTCAGTCCCGCACCTTAGGCGTCAGTCCCGCACCTTAGGCGTCAGTCCTGCACTTTAGGCGTCAGTCCTGCACTTTAGGCGTCAGTCCCGCACTTTAGACGTCAGTCCCGCATCTTAGACGTCAGTCCCGCACCTTAGGCGTCAGTCCCGCACTTTAGGCGTCAGTCCCGCACTTTAGGCGTCAGTCCCGCACCATGACAGTCCCAAATCTTGGACGTCAGTCCCACACCTTAGACATCAGTCCCGCACTTTAGACATCAGTCCTGCACCTTAGATGTCAGTCTCACAGCATAGATGTCAGTCCTGCACCTTACACATCAGTCCTGCACCTTAATCATCAGTCCCACAACTTAGACGTAAGTTCCGCACCTTAGACATCAGTCGGGATGATGCTGTGTCCTGGGCTGTGTCCCAGAATCGCAGTGCCACACCTATTTTAGCTACTGAGCATGCTCAGTAACTCATTAAGGCACTCATTACAATTAGGAACAGCAAGTCAGTGGGCTGACACTGCACACACAAAGGAGAGGTTTTGGATGGGCTACTCCAGTAAGTGGGTGGGGTCTGGGCGGGATCACCTAATTACTGGGTGGACCTAATACAAAATGTGGGTGGGGGTAAATGTGTTCCAGGGAGCCAGCCTAAAATGTTGGCAGTTTATGAAATCTGAACTGTCAATCTAGCAACACTTTGCTTCTACCTGGAAATCCCGAGAGCAGGCATTGTGCTGCAAATGAGAATTTATGATCCCAGAACATGGAGTTTGTATGTCGCAGAGCCATCATCTCATGGAGCCGCAAGGAGGCAGCAATACAACATGGCCGTCTGTTGGAAGGGCTGCTGGCACTTCATCCACCAACAAGACAACAGCTTGGGAGGAAAAATGTTTGGACACAAATGTGACGGAACGTCCCTCCCACCGAACAACAACTCCGCGCCGGGCCAGAAATCATAACCGATCGACATATTATTATCGACTTATTACAAATATTATTTATATATAAATAATAATAATCATTAATACATTTATAATACTCTTGCATCAAATATTCTGTAGATTGTATCTGCTAGATGATGATTATTATGAATAATAATAAATAATAATAATAATAATAATCATAATACAGGAGATACAATATATAAATATTTGATGCAAGAGGAATATTTATTATTATTATTATTATTATTATTATTAATAATAATAATAATAATAATAATTGTAATAATAATAATAATACATTTATAATACTTTTGCATCAAATATTCTGTAGATTTTATCTGCTAGATGATGATGATTATTATGAATAATAATCATCATCATCATCATATTACAGCAGATACGATATAAAAATATTTTTTTATTATTATTATTAATAATTAATACATTTATAATACAGTATAATACATTTATACTCTTGCATTAAATATTATGTATATTGTATCTGCTAGATGATGATTATTATTATTATTATTATTATTAATAATAATAATAATAATAATAATAATGCAGATATGATATAAAAATATTTGACGCAGGAGGAATATATAATAATAATAATACTGATTCATACATTTATATTCCTCCGGCCTTCAATTTAAAATTAAGATTAAAATGTATCTAAAACCAAAAATAAGTTGTGGAGAGACAGATAGATATAGTAGATAAAGAACTTTTTTTCTAGCCAATTAAGGAGTGTGTTTAAAGTGTGCTTAGTTTTTAAAAAATATTATTTATATTATATCTTTTTATTATTATTATTAATAACACATCTGTTCTGTGTGTCCAATCTCAGCATTGATAGTGTGATCTTTGTAACTTACAGTTGTGATGAGATGGTGATAACTTCAACCTCAGTTGGATACCACAGTCAGTAACTCAATGAGAATGACATCTTGTAGATCTTGTGAAGTTTATTCCATAAACTGAGAGAATCTTACAACAATGAAATTCCATAGGTCCAAAGAACATGCCGTTTCCTGCTCCATGCCATGAGGCTTGCTGCAATGCATCTCTGGGAAAGGGGGGAGGGCTATCTATGCAACATTAGCTAACCAAAGGAAAGGGAGGAGCAGAGAAAAAACACAGAAAACATTTAAAGGCATATGACAGCCATGTGAGACATCACAATATCAGATACAATATAAAACACATTTGACGCAGGAGAAATATATAATAATAATAATAGTGATTCATACATTTATATTCCTCTTGCGCAAAAATATTTTTTATATTACATCTTCTATATATATAGTTTATCCACTACCCTACAGGACACTTCTACCCCCTTCCTGCCTACCGGACACTTCTACCCCCTTCCTGCCTACCGGACACTTCTACCCCCTTCCTGCCTACAGGACACTTCTACCCCCTTCCTGCCTACCGGACACTTCTACCCCCTTCATACCTACTGGGCACTTCTACCCCCTTCCTGCCTACAGGACACTTCTACCCCCTTCCTGCCTACCGGACACTTCTACCCCCTTCATACCTACTGGGCACTTCTACCCCCTTCCTGCCTACCGGACACTTCTACCCCCTTCCTGCCTACAGGACACTTCTACCCCCTTCCTGCCTACCGGACACTTCTACCCCCTTCCTGCCTACAGGACACTTCTACCCCCTTCCTGCCTACAGGACACTTCTACCCCCTTCCTGCCTACAGGACACTTCTACCCCCTTCCTGCCTGCCGGACACTTCTACCCCCTTCCTGCCTACAGGACACTTCTACCCCCTTCCTGCCTACCGGGCACTTCTACCCCCTTCCTGCCTACAGGACACTTCTACCCCCTTCCTGCCTACAGGACACTTCTACCCCCTTCCTGCCTACCGGACACTTCTACCCCCTTCCCTCCAGGCACTTCTACCCCCTTCCTGCCTGCCGGACACTTCTACCCCCTTCCTGCCTGCCGGACACTTCTACCCCCTTCCCATCCTACAGGACACTTCTACCCCCTTCCTGCCTACCGCGCACTTCTACCCCCTTCCTGCCTACCGGGCACTTCTACCCCCTTCCTGCCTACCGGGCACTTCTATCCCCTTCCTGACTACAGGACACTTCTACCCCCTTCCTGCCTACAGGGCACTTCTACCCCCTTCCTGCCTACAGGACACTTCTACCCCCTTCCTGCCTACAGGGCACTTCTACCCCCTTCCTGCCTACAGGGCACTTCTACCCCCTTCCTGCCCACCGGGCACATCTACCCCCTTCCTGCCTACAGGGCACTTCTACCCCCTTCCTACCAACCGTGCACTGTCCCCACCTTCCTGCCTCCCGGGCACTTCTACCCCCTTCCTGTCTACCGGACACTTCTACCCCCTTCCTGCCTCCCGGGCACTTCTACCCCCTTCCTGCCTACCGGACACTGCTACCCCCATCCTGCCTCCCGGGCACTTCTACCCCCTTCCTGCCTACTGGGCACTTATACCCCCTTCCTGCCCACAGGACACTTCTACCCCCTTCCTGCCTACAGGACACTTCTACCCCCATCCTGCCTCCCGGGCACTTCTACCCCCTTCCTGCCTACCGGGCACTTTTACCCCCTCCCTGCCTACCGGGCACTTCTATCCCCTTCCTGCCCACCAGGTACTTCTACCTCCTTCCTGCCTACAGGGCACTTCTACCCCCTTCCTGCCTACAGGGCACTTCTACCCCCTTCCTGCCTACAGGGCACTTCTACCCCCCTTCCTGCCTACAGGACACTTCTACCTCCTTCCTGCCCACCGGACACTTCTACCCCCTTCCTGCCTACCGGGCACTTCCACCCCCTCCCTGCCTACCGGGCACTTCTACCCCCTTCCTGCCTACAGGGCACTTCTACCCCCTTCCTGCCTACAGGGCACTTCTACCCCCTTCCTGCCTACAGGACACTTCTACCTCCTTCCTGCCCACCGGACACTTCTACCCCCTTCCTGCCTACCGGGCACTTCCACCCCCTCCCTGCCTACCGGGCACTTCTACCTCCTTCCTGCCTACCGGGCACTTCTACCCCCTTCCTGCCTACCGGGCACTTCTACCTCCTTCCTGCCTACCGGGCACTTCTACCTCCTTCCTGCCTACCGGGCACTTCTACCCCCTTCCTGCCTACTGGGCACTTCTACCCCCTTCCTGCCTACCGGGCACTTCTACCCCCTTCCTGCCTACCGGGCACTTCTACCCCCTTCCTGCCTACCGGGCACTTCTACCCCCTTCCTGCCTACCGGGCACTTCTACTCCCTTCCTGCCCCCAGGCCAATTTCCAGCTTTTAGCGCTATCACAATTTGAATGACAATTGCGCGGTCATGCAACACTACCCATATGACATTTTTAGCATTTTTTTTGTGACAGATAACATTTAAAATTAGGACTAAAATGTATCTAAAAACAAAAATATATTTTGAAGTTGTGAAGAGACAGATAGGTACAGTGGATAAAGAGATTTTTTTTCTACCCATTTAAAAGATCATAGGAGTGCGTTTAAAGTGTGCTGGAGAATTTTAATGCCAACTATCCTGAGTACATTTGTGTCTCCATTATGACAAAGTTTCACAAAATGTAAACTAGGGACCTTTGACTGTACGCTCCTCGGGGGCGGGGACTGATGTGAATGTACAATATATATGTAAAGCGCTGTGACAAATTGATGGTGCTATAGAAGTACCTGAAATAAATAAAAATAAATAAATAAATAAAACGAAAAGCAACATATTATTTAGCAAGATGAAATTAAGAATTGTAAGACACCAAATATGATGTAAAGCTTGCGACTATTCCTCTCAGAGGGTAAAATATGACGTATTCGATTTCTGGATCCTGCAGTACAGGCATATCTGGTGTCTAACTGATCGGTATCTTCTTATACATTAGTGCCCACATGGAAGAGAAATATATTTGAAATGCTACAATTTTCTATAGGATGAAGGTCTGGAGACTGGCTAGGCCACTCCGGGACCTCAATGTTCTTCTTCTTGAGCCGCTCCTTTGTTGCCTTGGCGGTATGTTTTGGGTCATTGTCATACTGGAACACCCATCCAAGACCCATCTTCAGTGATCTGGATTAGGAAAGAAGGTTCTCATCCAAGATCTTACAATACATGGCCCCGTCCATTGGCCCCTCAATGCAGAAAAGTCCCCATCCACAATCCAATCTTCAGTGATCTGGATTAGGAAAGAAGGTTCTCATCCAAGATCTTACAATACATGGCCCCGTCCATTGGCCCCTCAATGCAGAAAAGTCCCCATCCACAATCCAATCTTCAGTGTTCTGGCTGTGGGAAGAAGGTGCTCATCCAAGATCTTACAATACATGGCCCCGTCCATTGGCCCTTCAATGCGGCAAAGTCCCCATCCACGACCCATCTTCAGTGATCTGGCTGATGGTAGAAGGTTCTTATCCAAGATCTTACAATACATGGCCCTGTCCATTGGCCCCCTCAGTGCGGCAAAGTCCCCATCCATGACCCAATCTTCAGTGTTCTGGCTGATGGTAGAAGGTTCTCATCCAAGATCTTACAATACATGGCCCCATCCATTGGCCCCCTCAATGCGGCAAAGTCCCCATCCACGACCCATCTTCAGTGATCTGGCTGATGGTAGAAGGTTCTTATCCAAGATCTTACAATACGTGGCCCTGTCCATTGGCCCCTCAATGCGGCAAAGTCCCCATCCACGACCCAATCTTCAGTGTTCTGGCTGATGGTAGAAGGTTCTTATCCAAGATCTTACAATACATGGCCCCATCCATTGGCCCCCTCAATGCGGCAAAGTCCCCATCCACAATCCAATCTTTAGTGTTCTGGCTGAGGGAAGAAGGTTGCCACCCAAGATCTTGCAATACATGACCCCGTCCATTGGCCCTTCAATGCGGCAAAGTCCCCATCCATGACCCATCTTCAGTGATCTAGCTGATGGAAGGAGGTTCTCATCTAAGATCTTACAATACGTGGCCCTGTCCATTGGCCCCTCAGTACAGCAAAGTCCCCATCCATGACCCATCTTCAGTGTTCTGGCTGATGGAAGAAGATTCTCACCCAAGATCTTACAACACGTGGCCCCGTCCATTGTCCCTCAATACAGCAAAGTCCCCCCCTAAAATCCATACCAGGCCTAAGGGTCTGTTCTGGAATTTGTTCGAGGAAGGGGGGGGGGTATGCTGTTTGGGTTTGTTTTTTAGGATCCCTTTTAAAATCCATGCAAGACGTGAAGGGCGTAGCCTGGTGTGGATTTCAAGGGGGAACCCTACAGTAAAAAAAAACCCCACTATCCCCACCCCTTTGTTTACATTCACACTGAATTGGCCAGGTGGGGGTTGTTAGAATGCCAGTGGCCCCGCCTCCCTAACACCCAGGGGCCCCGCGCAGGAAGATATCACATTTAGTAGGTAGTAATACCGCTGCTGAATGTACGACTTCCCACCGCGGCTGGAGGTTCACCGAACCCCTGAACAAGGACAAATTCGGTTGTCACCGGAACGGGGGTCCCCGCCGGAGAGTTCCCTTTATCCCAGCTCTGCTGACAACTGTAACATTTTGGATTTCCAATCACTTCCTGTCCCGGAGATAATGGTCACCCAATGGGACGCAAACCTGACGGAGTTCCATAGACTTCTAAGAAGTTCGACCTTTAGATAGGTTGGTGAAGGAAAGTTTTACCTTTAGATAGACTTATGAGGGAACATTTTGCCTTTAGATAGATTCTAAAAGAAAGCTTTGCCTTTAGACAGACTTTTAAAGGAAATATTTGATTTTAGCAAAACTTTTAAAGGAAAAATTTTGCCTTTAGATAGACTGTTAAAGAAAGGCTTTGCCTTTAGATAGATTCTAAAAATAAGATTTGCCTTTAGATAAAATTTTAAAGGAAAGGCTTACCATTATATGTACATTTAAAGGAAAGCTTTGCCTTTAGACAGATTTTTAAAGGAAATCTTTGCTTTTAGGTAGGCTGCTGAAAGCTTTAAAAGGAATGCTTTGTCTTTAGATAGACTTTTAAAAGAAAGCTTTGGCTTTAGATAGAATTTTAAAGGAAAGCCTTACCATTATATGTACTTTTAAAGGAAAGCTTTGCCTTTAGACAGATTTTTAAAGGAAATCTTTGCTTTTAGGTAGGCTGCTGAAAGCTTCAAAAGGAATGCTTTGTCTTTAGATAGAATTTTAAAGGAAAGCCTTACCATTATATGTACTTTTAAAGGAAAGCTTTGCCTTTAGACAGACTTTTAAAGGAAATATTTGATTTTAGAAAAACTTTTGAAGGAAAATTTTGTCTTTAGATAGACTGTTAAAGAAAAGCTTTGCCTTTAGAAAGACTTTTGAAGCAAAGTTTTGCCTTTAGACAGACTTTTAAAGGAAGGTTTTACCTTTAGATAGATTCTAAAAGAAATCTTTGCCTTTAGATAAACTTTTAAAGGAAAGCCTTACCCTTATATGTACCTTTAAAGGAAAGCTTTGCCTTTAGACAGACTTTTAAAGGAAATCTTTGCTTTTAGGTAGGCTTCTGAAGACTTTAAAAGGAATGCTTTGCCTTTAAGTAAACCTTTGAAAGAAAGTTTTGCCTTTAGACAGACTTTTAAAGGAAATATTTGATTTTAGCAAGACTTTCGAAGGAAAATTTTGCCTTTAGATAGACTGTTAAAGAAAAGCTTTGCCTTTAGATAAATTTTTAAAGGAAAGCTTTGCTTTTAGATAGACTTTTGAAGCAAAGTTTTGCCTTTAGATAAATTCTAAAAATAAACTTTGCCTTTAGATAAAATTTTAAAGGAAAGCTTTGCTTTTAGACAGACTTTTGAAGGAACATTTTGACTTTAGATAAATTCTAAAAGAAAGCTTTGCCTTTAGACAGACTTTTAAAGGAAATATTTGTTTTTAGGAAGACTTTAAGGCGATATATTCTGATTTTAGCGCCGTTGCAGGTTGTGCTGGATAATGTAACGTGTCGCTCTTGGCCGGAGTCCTCCTTTAACCCTTTCTGTAGTCACGGCACGGAGATGTACAAGGAGCGATTCTCCTGCCTTAGTAATGGTGTCACTCCCATGGCCGACGCCCAGCCTGGAAAGTGTCCGCCGATTAACGTCTCTGTGGGTGAAAAATAAAAACACCAACTTAGACGAACGCCGTCCTAGTCGATCGCCATGGCGATGGCAGCGACAAACAATGGCGTCTTTATTTTTAGTTGCAACTTTACAAAGTTTACAATCGCCGGGAACGCTATTCCCCCCCCATCTCCCCCTCCCCCCCCGCCGGCGTCTGCCAAGGACAATCCGGCGATGACACATCAAATAGTTTTCAAATTAAAAATGGATTTCTAGGGAGAAGTTATTAGTTTGTGTGCGCCAAAAAAAAAAAGAATTCGGCGCGATCGGTGTCACGTAGGAGTCGAGGAGCCATTTACAGAGCAGCCGGGGGCGGCCTGTGTGCGCTCGCTCTATAGCAAACAGTGTGACAAATGCAAAGGGGGTGGGGGTGGGGGGGTATTTTTACCCCTCCCCAATGAGCATTTAAATTCCGTGAAGCTGAACTCTCCTCAGGACAAGAACCGATTGCTAAGACTGTGGCCCTTTTATGTGGCCGTCGGGATTCCTCCCCATGATATAAATGTGGAAACATTTTTTTCTTTCACTGGCAATTATGATGGGGCACGTATCTTTCCACTGACACCAATAATGGGGCACTATTCCTCCCACTGACACCAATGATGGGGCACTATATCCCCCCACTGACACCAATGATGGGGCACTATTCCTCCCACTGACACCAATGATGGGGCACTATTCCTCCCACTGACACCAATAATGGGGCACTATTCCTCCCACTGACACCAATGATGGGGCACTATTCCTCCCACTGACACAAATGATGGGGCACTATTCCTCCCACTGACACCAATGATGGGGCACTATTCCTCCCACTGATACCAATGATGGGGCACTATTCCTCTCGCTGACACCAATGATGGGGCACTATTCCTCCCACTGACACCAATGATGGGGCACTATTCCTCCCACTGACACCAATGATGGGGCACTATTCCTCCCACTGACACAAATGATGGGGCACTATTCCTCCCACTGACACCAATAATAGGGCACTATTCCTCCCACTGACACCAATGATGGGGCACTATTCTTCCCACTGACACCAATGATGGAGCACTATTCCTCCCACTGACACCAATGATGGGGCACTATTCCTCCCACTGACACCAATGATGGGGCACTATTCCTCCCACTGACACCAATGATGGGGCACTATTCCTCCCACTGACACCAATGATGGGGCACTATTCCTCCCACTGACACCAATGATGGGGCACTATTCCTCCCACTGACACCAATGATGGGGCACTATTCCTCCCACTGACACCAATGATGGGGCACTATTCCTCCCACTGACACCAATGATGGGGCACTATTCCTCCCACTGATACCAATGATGGGACACTATTCCTCCCACTGACACCAATGATGGAGCACTATTCCTCCTACTGACACCAATGATGGAGCACTATTCTTCTCACTGACAACCAATTATGGGGCACTATTCCTCTCACTGACACCAATTATAAGGTACTATTCTTCCCACTGACACCAATGATAGGGCACTATTCCCCCCACTGACACCAATGATAGGGCACTATTCCCCCACTGGCCCCAATGATGGGGCATTATTTCTTCCACTGACAGCAATGATGGGGCAATATTACTCTCACTGACACTATACTATCAGCCAATTTCCAGTTGACCTTGGTTGGCTCGTTCCTGGCCACAGTTTGTCTCCACTGATTCCTGGCTTAACCTTGGCCAGTTCTGGACCATGGCTTGTCTCTGCTGCTTTCCAGTTGACCTCGGCTAGTTCCTAACCAACACTTTTCTCTGCTAATTCCCAGCTTGATAATGGCTAGTTCTTGACCATGGCTTGTATCTGCTGATTTCCAGCTGACCTTTGCTCATTCCTGGCCACAGTTTGTCTTTGCTGATTATCTGCTTCAACTTAGCTAGTTCTTGACCATGACTTGCCTCTGCTGATTCCTGGCTTGACCTCGGCTAGTTTTGGACCACGGCTTGTCTCTGCTGATTCCAAGTTGACTTCGGCTAGTTCTTAGCCAACAGTTGTCTCTGCTAATTCCCAGCTAGACCATGGCTTGTATCTGCTGATTTCCAGTTGACCTCGGCTAGTTCTTGACCATGGCTTGTATCTACTGTTTTCCAGTTGACCTTGGCTCGTTCCTGGCCACAGTTTGTCTCTGCTGATTCTCTGCTTCACCTTAGCTAGTTCTTGACCATGACTTGCCTCTTCTAATTCCTGGCTTGACCTTGGCTAGTTCTGGATCATGGCTTGTCTCTGCTGATTCCGAGGTGACCTCGGCAAGTTCTTAGCCAACCCTTGTGCCTGCTAATTCCCAGTTTGGCTGTAGCTAATTTTTGACCACAGCTTATCTCTGCTCATTCCCAGTTGACCCTGGCTAGTTCCCGACCATGACTCGGGTTGAACTCAGCTAGTTCTTGACCATGGCTTGTCTCTGTTGATTCCCAGCTTGACCTTTGCTAGTTTCT
>NW_028319674.1:247500-255000 GCF_062004578.1 Staurois parvus | reverse complement strand
CCATCTCTTGGTTTCACCCCCTACTCACTTCCCAGCACTGTCTCTTGGTTACACCCCCTTTCCCTTGCCTCAGTACCATTCCTTGGTTACACCCCATACCCACGTCTCAGTACTGTCCTTTGGTTCCACCCCTTACCCACATCCAAACACCGTCCCTTGGTTTCACCCCCTACCCACATCCTAGCACTGTCCTTTGATTCCACCCCTTACCCATGTCCAAGCACTGTTTCTTGGTTCCACCCCTTACCCATGTCCAAACACTGTCCCTTGGTTCTGCCCCCTACCCACGTCCCAGCACTGTCCTTTGGTTCCACCCCTTACCCTTGTCCAAGCACTGTCCCTTGGTTCCAACCTTTACCCATGTGCCAACACTGTGCCTTGGTTCCACCTCCTACCCACATCTGAGCACCACCCCTTGGTTCCACCTCCTACCCATCTCAGAGCACCGTCCCTTAGTTTCACCCCCTGCTCACTTCCCAGCACTGTCTCTTGGTTCCACCCCCTACCCATGTCTCAACAAAATTCCTTGGTTCCACCCCTACCCACATCCCAGCACCATCCTTTGGTTCCATCCCTTGCCCATGTCCAAGCACTGTTGCTTGTTTCTACCCCCTACCCATGTCCCAGCACCGTCCTTTTGTTACACCCCTTACCCATATCCAAGCACCATTCCTTGGTTCCACATCCTACTCACATCTGAGCAGCATTCCTTGGTTCTACTTCCTACCCTCATCAGAGCACCAACCCTTGGTTTCACCCCCTACTCACTACCCAGCACTGCCTCTTGGTTCCGCCCCCTACCCATGACTCAGCACCATTCCTTGGTTCCACTCCATACCCTTGGTTCCACCCCCTACTTATGTCCAAACACTGTCCCTTGGTTCCACTCCTACCCACATTCCAGTACCATTGTTTGGTTTCATCCTTTACCCATGTCCAAGCACTGTTCCTTGGTTCCACCCTCTACCCATGTCCCAGCACCGTCCTTTGGTTCCACCCTTTACCTATATCCAAGCACCATCCCTTGGTTCCACCCTCTACTCACATCTGAGCACCATCCCTTGGTTCCATCTCTTACCCCCCTCAGAGCACCGTCCCTTGGTTTTACTCCCTACTTCCTTCCCAGCTTGGTTCCATCCCTTACCCATGCCTCAGTACCATTCCTTGGTTCCACCCTATGCCCACGTCCAAGCACCATCCCTTGGTTCCACCACCTACTTATGTCCAAACATTGTCCCTTGGTTCCACCTCTACCCACATCCAAGCACTGTCTGGTTGTTTCCATCAGAGAACTGCTTCCTTGCCTCTGGGACACAGGTATAATAACTGGGTATGTGCAATAACTAGACGACACTAGCTTAGGTGCAACTAGGACTCTATTGAAATACAGCTTTCTATACACTTCGGAAATAGGGGTAGTCTCCACGTGAGCAATAAAAACAAACATTACACATTGGGATAAACATCCCACACTGATTAGGTAACGAGGTCAAGTTGACACCAGACTAACCCCATCATTTAGGAACCTTCAGGAAGACTAGCCAATGGACAGAAAGAATAGCTGACTCAATTAACAATTGGTGGAAAACACAACAGTAAACACATCACACCTTAATAAACAGATTACAGCAGGAGACCTCAGCATCAGGTTGTCTTGACCTGATTATATTAACATCTGATGTGAGTCTGAGTCTAGGAGGGGGGGTTGAAGCAGTCAATGCTGGTTTGGGCACAGAGACCCCAAATCTGTATCTTGGTCCTCCAGTTCTCAGAGTGTGTGTTTTGTGGAGACATGGACTTGAATCCAAAGTAAAACAACTCCAAAAGGTCCCCGCAGGCACACATTTCCCAAAAAATAGAGCCCCCTCAAATGCCGGGACCCATAGTCAGTAGGCTAGAGGCTAGCCTGCAGTCTCCTCCAAAAGCTCCTGTCCCAGTTGGGTCTGTAAAATCTCTCCACCCCCTACCCACTTTTTGGTCACTTCTTGTCTCCAGCCCCTACCCATGTCCAAGCATCATCCCTTGGTTCCACCCCCTACCCACATCCGAGCACCATCCCTTGGTTCCATCCCATACCCATGTCCGAGCACCATCCCTTTGTTTCACCCCCCACCCACTTTTTGGTCACCTCTTGTCTTCAGCCCCTACCCATGTCCGAGCACCATCCCTTGGTTCCACCACATACCCACGTCTGAGCACCACCACTTGGTTCTACCTCCTACCCACCTATGAGCACCATGCTTTGCCAACTTCCCACCACTCACATCCCAGCACCGTCCCGTGGTTGAATACCCTACCCACATCTGAATACCATCCCTTGATTGCCCCCCCCCCCCCACCCAGCCACCCACGTCTGAGCATTATCCCTTGGTTTCACCTTCTACCCACCTCCAACCACTGTCCTTTGGTTCCACCCCCTACCCACCTCCCAGTATTGCACCTTTTAGAGGATACAGAGCCGAGTATAATTTTATGGTGCTAATTCTTGGTATGGAATTTGTTAATGATAACAATAAAATCAGTAAAATAGATCACCCACAGCCAGCAGCAATAGACTCCCCCCCCCCCAGCAACAATACATTTCCCCAGCAACAATGGACCCAAGCAACAAAATACCACCCCAGTAACAATAGACCCACAGCAGCAAAAACAGATCTCCCAGCAGCCAGCATCAATAGATTCTACAGCAGCCAGCAACATCAATAGACCTTCCCTTCCAGCATACCCTAGCATCCCTTTCCATTACATACACTCATGCTGGAGGTATATATATATACTGGACTTGGTCTTTACAGAGTAGTAGAAGAAATAACACGTGTGTGCGTTGCGGACGGATGCAAATGTGGAAAATGAAAGGTTACTGGAATCTGTTCGGAGGAAAAGACCAGATCTCTGGCCTGACAAGTGGATCCTCCACCACGACAATGCTCCTGCACATGATGTGTTAAGTATTTATGAGTTCCTGGCCTAGAAATCCATTGAAACTTGGCCAACAACATTACTCCCCTGACTTAGCACCCTGACACTTTTGGCTGTTTCTAAAATTGAAAAAATGCCTTAAAAGGACGTAGATTTCATGACATTCTGGACATCTAGCGCGCCGTGAAAAAGATACTGCAAATTCCAGGAATGTTTCTGGCAGTGGGGCAGTCTTCACAAGGGGACTACTTTGAAGGTGACAACAGCCAGTGTATAAGCACTGGCTGTTGACAGTGTAAGCAATATTTTTTGGCCTCAGTCAATTCCAGGAATTAGATTGTCACACCTCATATA
Source organism: Staurois parvus (assembly GCF_062004578.1). Lineage (NCBI taxonomy): Eukaryota > Metazoa > Chordata > Amphibia > Anura > Ranidae > Staurois > Staurois parvus. The sequence goes on along the minus strand of NW_028319674.1, from coordinate 251,727 downwards.
TATATACAAACACTGTATATACACACTGATCAGCCACAACTTTATGACCACCCTCCTATTATTGAGAATGCCCCCCTTCTGCCACCAAAACAGCCCCAACCTAATGAGACGTGGAACCACTAGCCCTCTGAAGGTATCTGTGGTATCGGCACCGAGCCTTCAGTAGCAGATCCTTTAAGTCCTGTAAGTTGGGAGGCGGGGCCTCCATGGATCGGACTTGTTTTTCCACCACATCCCACAGATGCTCAATTGGATTGAAATCTGGAGAATTTGGAGGACACTTTGAACTCGTTGTATTCCTCAAACCATTCTTGAATTCTTCAGACCAGGCCACCTTCTTCCATCGCTCCATGGTCCAGATCTGATGCTTATGTGCCCCATGTGGGCACTTTTGGCTGTGGACACAACTCAGCATGGGCAATTTGTTCCCCATTCTCCAAACCATTCTTGAATTCCTCAGACCAGGCCACCTTCTTCCATCGCTCCATGGTCCAGATCTGATGCTCATGTGCCCCATGTGGGCACTTTTGTCTGTGGACACAACTCAGCATGGGCAATTTGTTCCCCAATCTCCAAACCATTCTTGAACCATTTTTGCAGTGTGTCAGGGGGCAGAATCTTGCTGAAAGAGGCCAATGCCATCAGGGAATACCATTTCCATGTAGGGGTGGTCACCATCAATGTTTAGGTAGGTGGTATGTGTCAAGTAACATCCACATGAATGGTTACCCAGCAGAATATTGCCCAAAGCATTGCCCCGGCCAGCTTGCCATACTGCATCCTGGTGCCATCTCTTCCCCAGGTAAGTGACACCCACCCCGCCATTCACACGATGGAAAAGAAAACGTAATTCATCAGTCCAACCACCTTCTTCCATTGCTCGGTGGTCCAGTTCTGATGCTAACGTGCCCTTTGCAAATATCAAAATGCCTTGATGGGTGGGTGCCAGTCTGGAGGAGTGGGCGTTCCTAGGCCGGCTGTATTAGCATAGGTAACACCCACATGTGATGCTGAGCCTCCATGATTGAAAGAACTGACTTCTAATGAATGAAAGAGAAGAGGCCAGGGACAGTCAGGCTGGGGAGGAAGGTGCTAGATGATGCAGGATGTCCTCCAGCCAGGAAATGAGGAGGAGCTCTGTCTGACTTGCTGCAGCTTCTAATGCACATTGTGAGAAGCTCACAGTGTGCAGTGAAATCAGAGGAAGCCATTTCAGGCCAGGAGAGAAGCCGATACACCTGTGCAAGACTGAAGGGGAGGAGCCAGTACACCTGTGCAAGACTGAAGGGGAGGAGCCAGTACACCTGTGCAAGACTGAAGGGGAGGAGCCGGTACACCTGTGTAAGACTGAAGGGGAGGAGCCGGTACACCTGTGCAAGAGTAGAGGGGAGGAGCCAGTACGCCTGTGCAAGACTGAAGGGGAGGAGCCGTTACACCTGTGCAAGACCGGAGAGGAGGAGCCAGTACACCTGTGCAAGACTGAAGGGGAGGAGTTGGTACAGCTGTGCAAGACTGAAGGGGAGGAGCCGGTACACCTGTGCAAGACTGAAGGGGAGGAGCCAATACACCTGTGCAAGAGAAGAGGGGAGGAGCCAATACACCTGTGCAAGACTGAAGGGGAGGAACCGGTATACCTGTGCAAGACTGAAGGGGAGGAGCTGGTACACCTGTGCTAGACTGGAGGGAGGAGTCGGTACACCTATGCAAGACTGAAGAGGAGGAGCCGGTACACTTGTGCAAGACTGAAGGGGAGGAGCCATACACCTGTGCAAGACTGAAGGGGAGGAGCCGGTACACCTATGCAAGACTGAAGGGGAGGAGCCGGTACACCTGTGCAAGACTGAAGGGGAGGAGCCGGCACACCTGTGCAAGACTGAAGGGGAGGAGCCATACACCTGTGCAAGACTGGAGGGGAGGAGCTGGTAAACCTGTGCTGAAGGGAAGCTTTATAAAGATACATTTAATTATGAATAGAATAGAATGTACTTTATTTGTATATTATATATCTGCCTGAAGTTGAATTCTTTAATCCTCACTATTGGAGTAAATCTGGTCTTTTCTTACCTGCTTGTGTACTGTAAACCTCATTGCACCACTTGCTGGCGGGTTTTATTTTCTCGTTCCACTCACAGAAAGCCGCAGTAGGAGTGAGACTCTGATCTCGTCCTCCATTTGGGCTCCAAATCCTTTTTATATTTCTTTTGTGCGCTATTTAAACACAAGAGCCGCCGCCGCCATCCCGGATCCCACTGATCCGCCTCTCCTGGAGGCCTCAGAACATCTCTCTGTCCTAGAACAGCCGCCATTGAAGTGAAAACCCGATTTTTTTCTCTTTTATTTTTTCGCCTTTCCCGTGTCATTACGCCGCGGCTCTCGGGAGACGCTCCTGATGAATGAACGCGACTTTCTCCCTTTTTTATATATTAACCGCAAAGTGGATTCAACTGAAGATCCACATCGAGGCACCTGGAAAATAGGCCGCCATAATTAGGAGATGCGCCGCGTGTAGAGCGATCGACTTTGATGTCATTTGGTAATTACATCTCAGGTGTGCGTGGGGACGGCTCCCAATTAGCGGGGAAATAAACCGCCTTTATCGTTGGGGGGAACGCCATTTCCCTTTTATGTTCTTCTTTATAGAGAGATCTTCTTTATGTAAAATCCACAAACAGGATACAAATGACTTTCATGGCGTCCCGTCCCGCCAGGTCCAACGCAGAGGGAGGAGCCGGCCAGGTGAAGCTCACAGGAGGTTCAAGAAACCCAGCGAGAGGTCTGCAAATCCCCAACACTGGAGTGTATGGGAGGTGAATCTTTCCTGTGCTGGGGGAGTTGGTCCGTACTGAGGTGTCTGTGCTGGGGGGTCAGTCGGTGCTGGGGGAGTGTCGATACTGAGGTGTCTGTGCTGGGGGGGTCAGTCGGTGCTGGGGGAGTTGGTCCGTACTGAGGTGTCTGTGCTGGGGGGTCAGTCGGTGCTGGGGGAGTGGTCGGTACTGAGGTGTCTGTGCTGGGGGGTCAGTCTGTGCTGGGGGAGTGGTCGGTACTGAGGTGTCTGTGCTGGGGGGGGGGTCAGTCTGTGCTGGGGGGGTCCCTCTACAATGAGCAGTTTGTGCTGAGGGGTCTATACTGGGGTTTTGTGCTGGGGAGGCAGTCTATATTGATGGATCTGTGCTGGGGGGTCAGTCTGTGCTGGAGGGGTTGGTCTGTGCTGGGGGGGTCAGTCTGTGCTGGGGGGGTTGGTCTGTGCTGGGGGGGTCAGTCTGTGCTGGAGGGGTTGGTCTGTGCTGGGGGGGGGTCAGTCTGTGCTGGAGGGGTTGGTCTGTGCTGGGGGGTCCCTCTACAATGAGCAGTTTGTGCTGAGGGGTCTATAATGGGGGTTTGTGCTGGGGAAGCAGTCTATATTGATGGGTCTGTGCTGGGGGAGTTGGTCGGTACTGAGATGTCTGTGCTGGGGGGGGGGGGTCAGTCTGTGCTGGAGGTGTTGGTCTGTGCTGGGGGGTTAGTCTGTGCTGGGGAGGGTTCGTCTACTCTGATCAGTTTGTGCTGAGGGGTCTATACTGGGGGTCTGTGCTGGGGAGGCAGTCTACATTGATGGGTCTGTGCTGGGGGTGTTGGTCGGTACTGGGGGTGTATGTGCTGGGGGGGTTGGTCTGTGCTGGGGGGTCAGTCTGTGCTGGGGGGGTCCGTCTACACTGAGCAGTTTGTGCTGAGGGGTCTATACTGGGGGTCTGTGCTGGGAAGGCAGTCTATATTGATGGGTCTGTGCTGGGGGGGTTGGTCTGTGCTGGGGGGTCAGTCTGTGCTGAGGGTGTTGGTCTGAGCTGGGGGGGGGTCAGTCTGTGCTGGGGGGAGTCCCTCTACAATGAGCAGTTTGTGCTGAGGGGTCTATACTGTGGGTCTGTGCTGGGGAGGCAGTCTATATTGATGGGTCTGTGCTGGGGGGTCAGTCTGTGCTGGGGGGGTCCGTCTACACTGAGCAGTTTGTGCTGAGGGGTCTATACTGGGGGTTTGTGCTGGGGAGGCAGTCTATATTGATGGGTTTGTGCTGGGGGAGTTGGTCAGTACTGAGGTGTCTGTACTGGGGGGGGGGGTCAGTCTGTGCCCTGGGAAGAGGGAAGTCTGTACAGAGGGGTTTGCACTGGAGGGGGGGGACTACTAAGTACCAAGGGGTCTCTGCTGTGGGGGTAGCTCTTTGCTGGGGGGGGTCTGCCTGTACTGAAGAGTTTG